>NC_079490.1:112485108-112697270 GCF_020520425.1 Spinacia oleracea
CCGTCGCCCCAGGATAGAAGGTGTTTATGTTAGCTCTAACGTATATTTCTCTAAGTGGATAGAGAAAAGGCGCGTTCCAACAAAGTGAGGGACAAAGAAGTATGCTCGTTTATATGGACTACATAATATCAGTTCAAATACCATCAGAAATCATATGCGACAACGGATCGCAGTCATCTGCGACAAGACCTTTTCCAATATCTCCTCTTTGAGAGCGACGAGGGGACATCTACCTCCTGTTGCCTAGCTGGAACCTCCTCCTCCTGCTCCGGAATGGGGGCAACTTCGATCGAAGGAGTAGCGTCCACCTCAGTCGCGCCAGTGCTGGCGTGTCGGCCATCCTTGCCAACTCGTCCACATCCCCCCCCGGCACCGCCAATCCGCCATGGTACCCGCCATTAGCTAAGAAATCATCCACCTCCTTTTGACATGGCCAGATGCTGGTCTCCCTAATCAAGCAAGAATACATCATTTGCGCTCTTGTCCTCCATATAGCCAACGGCTCCACATCCTTGATTTCTTCCTGCAACGCGTCGTACAGACCTTGCAACCCTCTAACTCCGCCACCTTTGAAGCCAACTCTTCACGCACTTCTCTGACTTCTTTCGACCACCTTAGCAATTTGCTCATCCTTAGCCTTCAACGCACCATCCCTTGCCTTCACGACAGCAGCCCAATCCGTCGCCTTCTTCTCCCCTTAGACTCCCAGACGACGACTTTTTGTCGGCCGCTATCGTCTTGCCTGCATCGGCTACTCATCGTACAACTGCGCGTTGAACTTACGAGCAACCATCGAGGCTTGGAACGCTTGCATATAGAGGCATCGCAACGTAAATAAATGAACGTCGAGCCAAAAGACAACATAAAAAGAATAATAATAATAACTTACCCGCAAGCTCATTCAGCTGCGTCCGACGCAACAGACATCGTTGCCGGCGTCGCGATAACGACGGAACGTCAAGGAAAATCAAACGATCACGTAAGGCCAACGACGACAGCATCACCATCACCCAACAAGTTCGTGGCAACAAGATATTTATGTTCTCGACAGGGTAGCCTTCTCAGCAGGACACTTCTTGGCCAACGCAGCAGGAACACTACGCTGAATAACAGCATTCGACGGCGCCTTGAACGGCTTAGGAGCGACGATGATGCGATGGGATGATGACCTTCGACCCCAATGATCACGGGCGTCTCAGGCGACACACCTATCTTAGAATACCGGGGACAATCGTCAAACCTTGCCCACCAGAAGTCGAAGACGACCTCATTCGCTTCCTCGCACGTTTCTGTATCTCACTTTGCGACATCCTCGACACATGCTTAATATAGAGTATGCTCTTCACCCAAAACATAACGAAACAAAACCCCATTCAAATACCACCCAAAACTAAAAGAAAACCAAAAACGAACAAACGATAAAATACTGAAGTGTCAGCCATATCACCCGCTTCCTCTTCGGTAGACGACGAATTTGCCACTACCTCCTCAAGCAAGTCCAACCTCTTTCGTCGACGAGTTAACTGACTCGACTCTTCTTCTACCTCCTCCTCCTCGTCGACGTTACCTGACTGACTCGCCTCCTGAACCTCTAGACAACCACCGTCACGACTGAACGATTTTTCCTCGAGGGAATAGCTTAAAAATTGACGTACTTGTCGTGAGAGTCCACGTTCAGCTCGGCCAGCGACGACTTGGACAACTGCAAAACAAGTAAGGCAACATTCAGTAAAACAACAAAGTTAAAGAGCAAACCAAATTTACCTTCCGACGTCCACCCGTCGACCAGAAATTTTCCTACTCCCCCAATGAATCTTTGTCGACATAGACGAAACGAATTTGCCACCCTCTGTCATTTACAGCTAAACCAACACCCATTTTCTTCTTTCCCTTTTTTGTGACCAAAGTGTAGCGACATGTTCCTTCATCGTCAGGTCATAAGAATACATAAGATCCGCCAAATCAAACGGAACTTGCCGGCCAGAGGTGACCCCTTGCACCACGGCGAAAATTCGCCAGATCTGAGGCATTATTTGACCTGGGCTTAAGTGAAAGACCTCCATGAACGACCTAGCTAAAGGCGTGAAGGAAAACTTAAAACCGATCGTAAACGGATACTCGTACATACCCACATACCCTTCAGGACAGTTAAGAGCTTCCTCTTCTTGGCCAGAATCTTCACCTCCGCCGACGGCGGTAAGCCAACAAGATTAATAAAGGCCGTCAAATTTTCAACAGTAGAATAAATCGGGTTAAGCGATTTAACCCGGCCAGATCTGGTCCCCTCCTTCTCCTTAACCGCAATTGTTTTAGATCTAACACTCGTATCTATGAAATTCTACAGCAAAAATGAAAAAAGCGAGCGGAATTTACCTGAATTCGGATGAACTCAGAACGAAAACGATTTCTCTTCCTCCCTTTTTTCCTTTCTCTCTCTCTCTTGTTTTAGATCTGAAAACATTTTTCGAAAACACTGTGTGAGAAACTTATTGCATGTCGCGATTTGTTTTTTTTGCCATTTTTTGTGTATTTATTGCCAACGAACGTGTCGAGTATGACGACAGACGACAAGGCCTAGGCGACACAAGACCAACGACGAGTATTGGCGACAAAGGACCAGCGACGATCGACGGGCAGATAAGCGAAGATAGGTTAAGATCCAAGCCCAAGCCCAAGATATACTGTGTCGTTACGTAAATAGAATGAGTCCAAGGAGTTACCAAAGACTGCGGAAGTTGTTGGAGATTGGAGAGGATCATGGGCAACTGCCAGTAGAAGATCCCTATCTTCTAGGGATTCTTCCAACCAATGATGCCGTTGTTTTCTACGTATAAAAGCATAGGGGCAGCACATCAGAAAACACAAGTTAACTCAAGCTCTCAAGCATTCAAGAGATTGTTATTCTCGTACTTTAAAGCATTCCTTGTATTAGCTATTTCTTTTACAAAAGCATAAACAATTACATAAGTTACTTAGGATACTTAGTGGATTGATAGCCTCATAGCTATCCGCGGTTTTTACCATATTCCTGGGCTTTCCGCGTCAACATCTCTCTGTGTCGTGTCTCCTTTATTTCCTTTCCATATTCATTGCTTAGTTAGTGTTGACCCAAGCCAAGTGTCTCCCCTAGACGAAATTTGGCATAAACAGGTTCCTTGTTAACTTTAAAGCAAAGTGACCACGTACAAGTAGCGATTTCAATGTTTCTAAATGCAGGATTCAACCAACCTAGTGCCATGATTAGGATTTCGCAAAACAAATCTTTGTCTTGTGTTTGAATGTGTTTCTAAAGCCTATCAAAATAAGAGGTTTGTTCCCGTACCCGAATCTCACACATTCGGTTTCAAGACTCAATGCCTTGTCTATAAAGATTCAACTTTGGTCCTTCCAAACGAGACCCTTAATATGTTTGGTGGCGACTCCGTATGTTCAAAATTTTGAAAGCCGTAGGGGTATTTTGCGCAATTTCTTATATTTTGAACTTTGGTTTTTCTATGTTAAAAATTCAATTACATCACTTGTGTGAACCTAGAATTTGGCTCCCCTTTTAGGGGTGGGATTGAGAAGATCAATTCAAATCTAGTTGATCACACACATGACAAATTGAAAAAGTTAGAGACTTTGGTGAGTCTTAAACAAGATTCATCAAGCTCTCATAACTTACATACAAAATTCAATGTACAAGGTTTACGAAATACGAAAAATACCACTACAAGAGAAAAAATACAAAAAAAATCCCCTACAATCTGGCGACTCCACTAGGGAATCCTAAACTTCAAATTCGAACAAGCAAGCAATTTTGAGCAAACTCCCACTGCAGCGCTGAGCACAGGCAGGAGCGTTGGCGCTGGTTCAGCGTCTGGCGCTACTGACTGCACTTGGCGCAGTGGCCCCTTTGCCCATTTTTCCCAAAAGTTCGAATGGGAGTTTAGCTCAAATTTTGAACTTCGAAAGAGCGCTCCCAAACTACAAGACTGAGGCCGAAAGGTAGGCTTTTCAAATACAAAATTCAATTATAATTGTGATTCTAGGCATCTCATGCATTATTTCGAAAATACTATTTGTGCAAAATGAATTTCTACCTTCGCCAATACGAATGTGTTATACATTGGGCTAACTCCAGGGGTAAAGGAGTGGTCACTCTCCATACGGTTCCCTACCAAACTGTTTGACCACTCCCGAGCGCACCGAACCTTGACATTTGTTTGATATTCCTGACATTTTGCATGGAGGTTGTCCGCTAACAAACACATCCCTTGGGTGGAGGTGCTTTGTTACCGGATCCGTCTCTCAGTCAAGGAAATTTTGCCTCCTAAGCCAACCACTTGCATCATACAAAACTTAGACCGACCTTAGGTTGAGAACTTTGCATGTCGCATTCATATTCATGCTAGTGTGACAACATGATATTTGTGCATTGTGTGGGCGTTTTGCACGCGTGAATGGCTAACCCCGAGTTCTAGCTTTGCCTGAACAATTAGCCTCCAATTAGGAAACCCAACCCCTAGGAGCATCATTCAAACCTCATGCATCTAAAATCGCCTATTTAGGGTCTTCTAGGGGTGCATGTAACACCCTAATAATTCCTTGCTTTTTATAAAACATTTTCCAACTTAAAACAAAGGAATTACCAAGATATTACCGCCACCGTGATAACGGTTAAGGCTATTACCAGAATTACGCAGCGGAATTTAACTAACTTTCAAAACATATTAAATAGTTACGTCATTAAAACAAACTGGAACCATCAAGGCCCAAACCAAAGTAATAAATATTTTAAAATCCATTAACTATAAGTAGTAGTCATGACTATAAATAGAGTTTATAAAATATGGAAGAAATAAACTCTCAACACGAATCCCATGACAACTTCTCCCGCAAGTTATCTCTACAAACCTGCTTTATTGAAATTCTACTCCCGAACAACGCAAATGCAATTGATGGATCATCATAGGGTCATTAAGGCAAAGGCCATGACCAGAAGACATGAAGCACGAAGTCAGCAAAGCTGAGTACGAACAAGCTTGAATAACATTATATCCTTACATGCTTCACTCAACGAATTAATAATCCACATGCAAAAGCCATTTAATAAACAAGTAAACGTGGAGACGAGACTCGACACTTGACACGACTCTTGACTCACAGTTTAATAAGAAAGTAGCTTCGAACGGGTAAAATAAAGTATCCTCAAAAGGAAAGAAAAGGGTGATGGGATCCCACCATACACCAAATAATAACAAGTCGGACTCCTACCGACAGTCGGATCATACCGACGAAATTCCAATGCACAACGGCCAAAACGAAAGAATGAAACAACGTCTTGTATCATCCAAGGAGAACAGGTTCTCCGACCAGACTCCCCCCATTGTTCATACTCAAGGTATATACGTTCCAAGAGTTTTGAAGCTCATTCGGGTTACACTTTGCGTTAATTAGTATGTTATGATCAAGGCGACTCAAGACTCTACACAAGACATAACATGCAAGCAAATAAACAATTAAACAGTTCACAATGACACTTCATTTTTAATCCTTTAGGACTTGTGATCAAACATAGACTCAAGTGAAATTACTCCCATTGTTCCTTCTCAAAAACACGGTTTGAGATAACCCGACATTGCCTATTAACAAGCGGGGTGTGCCCTTAGCACGAATTGTCTTTATTTCAATTGTCCTTAGTTTGAGATAACCCGACATTGCCATTTTTATTATTAATTATATGGTTCATTATTAATGTTCATTATTTCATTGTTAGGAGTAAAGTATTACTTTATTATGCGATACAATACTTATATTATAACTAAAGTAATTTTTTTTTGATGGTCGATCTGAAGGTATTCAACAATCCAAGGGAGAAACCCTTCACCATTGAGGAGATAAATGATGTTCGAGAAAAGTTGGCAAACTCCATTGCAGTGATTTTCTTTGATATTTTCTTGTAGTTAATCTTAGATGGATGCTAGTTTTTCATATGATTGTAATGTAATCGACTTTTATATTTACAATTATATACTATTCAATTTAATTATCTATATATAATTGGATAATTTTTTATGTGATGTATGGAGGTTAACTAGTGACGTGGTCGAATTGTATAATATATGTAGCAGGGAAATCGGTTATATAAAAACATTTAGGCCAAGTGTGGCTCATTTATAGGCCAAGTGCGGCTCATTTTTATGCTTCTGCTGCCCATTTATAGGCCAAGTGCGGGCTCATTTCAAAATTGGCAGCACCAAATTTGTCAAGTGCGGGCTCATTTCTAAAATTGGCAGCACCAATTTTGTCAAGTGCGGGCTCATATTCCACAATTGGCAGCACCAAATTTGTCAAGTGCGGGCTCATTTTATAAATTGGCAGCACTTGTAACATCAAGTGCTGCCAATATTTTGGCAGCACTTGAGAAACATCAAATGCGGGCACGCCATGTGCTGCACATGCAAAAGCCCACACTTGAGGCCTTAAAATGAACGCACACTTGAGGTTTTTTGTACTAGTGTAGTCATTTTCATGATGATGGCTTTGACATTCTTGTTGGCTGCTTCGACTGCCCCGTTGGTTTGTGGGCGATAAGGCGAAGAGCGATGATGTTGAATCTTGTACTCGGTGAATAGATCTTCACACTCTCCTTGAAAATGGGTTCCCTGGTCACTGATGAACTCGTGAAGAATGTCGTATCTGCATATGATGTTTTCTTGTATGAATTGGGCCACTTGCTTGGAACCCAACACTTTGAATGACCTGTCCTTGACCCATTTGGTGAAATAGTCGATGGCGACCAGTATGAACTCATGACCCCCGGTGC
Source organism: Spinacia oleracea (assembly GCF_020520425.1). NCBI lineage: Eukaryota > Viridiplantae > Streptophyta > Magnoliopsida > Caryophyllales > Amaranthaceae > Spinacia > Spinacia oleracea. Next base: position 112,491,917 of record NC_079490.1, read on the forward strand.
ATTTTGGAGTGACTTTGCCGATGACGTCGATACCCCAGGCTGAGAATGGCCACGGTGATGATTGAGAGTATAGTAGTGATGGTGGAATGTGCTTCTGATTCGCACACTTTTGACATGTAGGACATTTCTTGACAAAGAAGTAGCAATCCCGTTCGAGGGTAGTCCAATAGTTTCGAGCCCTGATGATCTTGAGGCCTAGCATTTTCCCGTTCATGTGGGTGCCTCAGACTCCAGAATGTATATTTTCCATGACTCTTTAAGCTTCGTGCCTGGTCAACACATCGGTGGTTAGGACCGCCAAGGGACCTTTTGATAGAACGCCGCCTTCTATGACGAAATTGCTGATTGTAGTCGTAGGAGCCCTTGATTCTTGCTTGAAAAGTGTGGGGGATACTCTGGAATTTGTAGATTACCTTTGAATGTGTGTAAACCAGGTTCATCTTCGTCTTGCTCGACGTCGTCAATAGCATGGAGTATGCTGCTTTCTTGACGTGTTTCAATTGTTAGTGGCATTTCGGCCATGTCGCTTGGAATGTTGATCATTGAGGCCAGTTTTGCCAGTGCATCGGCGAATTGGTTCTCCTCTCTTAGGAGGTAGGTATAGCGAAGCTCTTCTATTTGCTCAAAGAGCTGCTAAAGATAGGACTGGGTATGGAGCCAAGATCTCGCTCCTTACTTTCCATTTGCCGGAAATTTGATTGATGATGAGGGAGGAATCCCCGTACACTCGAAGTTTCTGGACACCTATTCTAAGGCGGCTTCCAGGCCCCAATGCATGCTTCATATTCTGCCCGCATTTTTTGTGACGTTGAATTGCAGTTTTGCTGATATAGGAATGTGAGTGTCGTCTGGGGCCACTAGGATTACTCCAACACCACATCCGTTCTGATTGGAAGCACCGTCGAAATGCATCGACCAACTGTCATCACTGGTCATTAAGATTTGCTCGTGCGGGTAAGTCGTAATCTTCTTCTTTCTGCCTCGATAGGACAGTCGGCTAGGAAATCTGAGACTTGCCGAACCCTTGATAGACTTCTGTGGAATGTATTTGAGGTCGAATTCTGCTAGCATGACCAACCATCTGGACAACCGTCCGGTGGGTGCTGGTTTTTCGATAGATTCTTGAGAGGATCCGCTTGCTGATCACATGTACTGTATAAGAGAGCATGTAGTGCTGTAGTTTCTTTGTGGCCCAAACCAAGGCGATGCTGAGTGTTCTCGAGCTGATTGTATTTGGTCTCGTACTCGTCACTTTTGCTTATGCAGTATACGACGTTCTCCTTGCATTCAATTTCCTGGGCAAGCATAGCCCCCACTGCTGAATCTGTTGTTGTGAGGTAGAGCCTGGGGGCAATCCCTGGCATGGCTGGCTTTAGTACTGGTGGGTTGGAAAGGTAGTTCTTGAGTGTATCGAATGCATGCTGACAATCGTCATCCCACACTTTGGGCTCGCTTTTTCGGAGCTTTCGAAATAACCAGGTTCACAGATCATCGTGAGTCTTGAATGAACCTGCTGATATATTGTAGTCTGCCGAAAAAAAGCCCCGAATTTCCTTTTCATTTCGTTGGTGTTTGCATCTCGAGAATTGCTTTGATTTTCGAAGGATCAGCCTCTATGCCCCGAGAGCTAATAACATATCCGAGTAACTTGCCTGACGTTACCCCGAATGCACACTTTTGAGGATTGAGCCTCATATTGTATTGTCTGAGCCTGATGAAAAACTTTCGAAGTACTGAGGTATGCTCGTGCCGCTCTTTGGATTTGACAGTCATGTCGTCGACATATACCTCATTTTCCCTGTGAATCATATCGCTCATGATGGCGGTGGCTTTCTTTGATAAGTTGCTCCTGCGTTCTTTAGTCCGAACGGCATAACTGTATAGCAATATGTGCCCCACTGTGTGATGAAGGTTTTCTTCTCCAAGTCCTCCTCTGCAATGGGAATCGATTGTAGCCTGCGTACTCGTCCATAAAAGAGAGTAAGGCATGATTTGCGGTGTTGTCGACCAAGATGTCGATGTGAGGCAATAGAAAAACCGTCTTTAGGGCTGGCTCTGTTAAGATCCCTGTAGTCCACAAACATTTATACTTTGCCATCTTTCTTTGGAACTGGGACGAAATTTGCGATCCATTTTGGATACTTTGCTTCTCGAATAAACCCAGACTCTAGCTGCTTGGAGACCTCTTCTTGAATTTTGAGGGAAACATCCGTTTCATGCGACGGAGTTTCTGCTTGATGGGGTTTTGAACCTAGAATAAGGGGAATTGTATGTTGACCGATGCTTGGATCAACCCCTGGCATATCATGATAGGACCATGCGACGACGTCTACATACTCTGAAAGTAGCTTGATAAGATCGTCCCACTCTGCTTGAGAAAGAGTTAAACCAATCTGAACTAGTTTTGAATCACTGTTGTTAGCTCGGCCTTTAAAGGCTCTTGATTGATGCAAGCCTCTAGTTCTAGACACTTAGACTCGTCAATAGACTCGGATCCAGACTAATCCTCTGACCGGACTCGCTCATCATAGATCCTTCGCCCACAGTAATCTTGAACATTTTGCCATTTGGAGCAGAGATTTTGAGGGACTTTCTCCAGCCTTATGCATTGAAAAGAGTTTCTTGATTGTCTTCGAAAGCGTTTATGCAAGCCTCAGCTTCCTCAACACGGTCATAGAGCTCAGCTAAAGCCAGTTCCAATGAGGTACTCTTGAATTGCCTTTCGAGAGAATGAGTCCGAGCACCTAGTTACCACATGATTTAGAACTTTAGATCTTGGACTTCCCGACACATGATATGATATGCATGCAATGAATGAGACCTAGACTTGACTCTAAGTGTCACTCCGAAGATTCGGGATTTCAGAATTTTGTACTTGTATCGGGGATTTGCAACCCGTTGGAAGTGTTTGAGAGGAGCCTTCATTCTTTTGTGGAAGTTGACTCTTTGTACTAGAACTTGGAAAATTGAAAAAGAATGTTTCGACCTATTTGAAATTGGACTACTTTAGGGGAATTTCAACCCGCTTGAGACCTTGGAATTGGGCTTGTACTAGGAGATTGAATTTTGTATTATTTCAAGGGAATTTCAACCCGTCAATATTTTAGGGGGATTTCAACCCGTTGGATCTTTGAATATTTGAGGGGAATTTCAACCCGTTGAATGGAATTTTGAACTTGTATTATTTCTGGGGAGTTTCAACCCGATTGGATTTCGAAGTATTTTAGGGGAATTTCAACCATGGGAAAGGTTTCGAATTTTAAGGTTTGTATTATTTAGGGGATTTTCAACCCATTGGAGAATTGGAACTTGTATTATTTCAAGGGAGTTTCAACCCATTGGAAGTATTGGAAATGGGGTTTGTATTATTTCAGGGGATTTTCAACCCGGAGATAGGATGTGGAATTGGAATTTGTACTATTTCAGGGGATTTTCAACCCATTGGAGAATTGGACTTGTATTATTTCAGGGGATTTTCAACCCGTTGGAAATGTATTGAATTTTGTACTAGGGAGCAATGGAAGCAAGATTTTTTTTGTAGCTTGAAGATGAATTTGAAATTTGAATTTGATTTGAAGTTTGAACTTTGAAAAGGAAAAGACGCACTTTGTATGTAGAACATGAGGCTTTCTATTCTGAAAACTCCGGCATTATGCCGCCATAGAGTTGAGGCATTTGAATTTGTGAACTTGAAAGTCCGGCGTTATGCCGCCGTGGACTTGGAATTTTGAAGTTTCGAATATAGGACTTGAGATTGAATTGAGAACTTCGAACTTGAGGTTTGAAATATGGAATAGAAAAGTCGGCATTACGACGGCATGAATTTGGAACTTGAAACTTGAAGTTTGAAAGATTGATTTGAAAAATTGGCATTACGCCGGTCATGAGTTTTGACATTTGAACTTGAGGTTTTGAGATTGGAATTGGCAACTTCAGTTTGAGGTTTGAAGACTTGAATGTTGAAATAGGAAATCCGGCATGACGCCGTTAGATTTGAGTTTTGAACTTGAAGTTTTGACTAGAAAATCCGGCATTATGACGTCGTTGGATTGAGTCTTGAATTTGGAAATGGATGTTTTGACTAGAGAATCCGGCACTATGGCGCCGTTGGATTGAGTCTTGACTTGAAATTTGAACTAGAAAATCCGGCATTATGGCATCGTTGGATTTGGACTTGAAAATTGAGGCTTTGGACTAGAAAATTTGGATTGAACTTGAAACTCGAAATTTGGACTAGAAAATCCGGCATTATGACGCCGTTGGATTTGGACTTGAAAATTGAGGGTTAGGACTAGAAAATTTGGATTGAACTTGAAACTCGAAATTTGGACTAGAAAATCCGGCATTAGGATGCCGTTGGATTTGGACTTGACAATTGAGGTTTATGACTACAAAATTTGGATTGAACTTGAAACTCGAAATTTGGACTAGAAAATCCGGCATTAGGACGCCGTTGGATTTGGACTTGACTTGGAAATTAGAGGTTTTGAAATAGAAAAATCCGGCATTATAACGCCGTTGGATTGCATTTTGAACATGAAAGTTGGAATTTTGGACTTGAAAATCCGGCATTGTGACGCCGTTGGATTGAATTTTGAACTTGAAAGTTGGAATTTGGACTAGAAAATCCGGCATTATGACGCCGTTGGATTGAATTTTGAACTTGAAAGTTGGAATTTGGACTCGAAAATTCGGCATTATGACGCTGTTGGATTGAATTTTTAACTTGGCATTTGTGCGTGAGGCGTATTTGAGGGCTTTGAATCAAATGGAATGGCACTCCTAAAAGACCCTAAAATCGGCGATTTAGATGCATGAGTTTGAATGATGCTCCTAGGGGTTGGTTTCCTAGTTGGAGGGTAATTGATTTGGCAAGCTAGAACTCGAGGTTAGCCATTCACGCGTGCAAGGACGCCCACACAATGCACAAGTAGCACGTTGTCACACTAATCATGAATATGAATGCGACATGCAAAGTTCTCAACCTAAGGTCGGTCTAAGTTTTGTATGATGCAAGTGGTCGGCTTTGGGTGTCAAAAGGTACTCGACTAAGAGACGGATCCGGCGACAACTTGCACATCCGCCTAAGGAAAGTGTGTGTCGGCAGACGGCCTCCATACTTGACATCGGGAATGTCAAGTTTCGGTAGGCGCAGAAATGGTCACACACTTTGGTCTGGAACCGTATGGAGAGTCACCATTTCATTGCCCCCGGGGCTAGCCCGAATGTAGAACACATCCGTTTGGGCAAAGGTAGAAATTCATTTTGCACAAATATGGTTTTTGGAAAATGCATGAAATGCCTAGAACTTGAAAATTGAAAATCGTACTTGAATTTGTATTTGTAAAGCTCGTTTTTCGACATTCGTTCACGAGGTTTGGGAGCGTCCTTCCAGATTCAAAATAGACTAACTCCCAACACGAAAAGTTGAGCAAAAGTGGGCAACAAGCCACTGTGAGCCACTGTCCCATTGGTTTGTGGGTGATAATTAAGGCGAAGAGCGATGATGTTGAATTTTGTACTCGGTGAATAGGTCTTCACACTCTCCTTAAAAATGGGTTCCCTGGTCACTAATGAATTCGTGAGGAACTCCGTATATGCATATGATGTTTTCTTGGATGAACTGGGCCACTAGCTTAGAACCCAACACTTTGAATGACCTGGCCTCGACCCATTTGGTGAAGTAGTCGATAGCAACTAGTATGAACTCATGATCCCCGGTGCCCGTTGGAGTGACTTTGCCAATGACGCCGATACCCCAGGCTGAGAATGGCCACGGTGATGATTGAGAGTATAGCATTGATGGGGGGATGTGCTTTAGGTTCGCACATTTTTTACAGGTAGGACATTTCTTGACAAAGAAGTAGCAATCCCGTTCGAGGGTAGTCCAGTAGTATCGAGCCCTGATGATCTTGAGGGCAACATCTTCCCGTCATGTGGGTGCCACAGACTCCGGCATGTATGTTGTCCATGACTCTTTGAGCTTCGTGCTTGTCAACACATCGAAGATTGAGGCCGTTAGGGGTCCTCTTGTATAGAACGTCGTCTTCTATGACAAAATTGGTTGATTGTGGTCGTAGAGCCCTTTGATTCTTGCTTGAAAAGTGTGGGGGGATACTCTGAATGATGTAGATACCTTGGATATCTGTAAACCCAGGCTCATCTCTGTCTTGCTCGACGTCGTCAATAGCATGGACATATGCTGCTTCTTGACGCGTTTCAATTGTAAGTGGCATTTCGGCCATGCCATTTGGAATGTTGATCATTGAGGCCAGCTTTGCCAATGCATCGGCAAATTGATTCTCCTCTCTCGGGAGGTAGGTATAGCGAAGCTCTTCTACTTGCTCAGACAGCTGCTCAAGATAAGACTGGTACGGAGCCAGGATCTCGCTCCTTACTTTCCATTTGCCAGAAATTTGATTGATGATTAAGGAGGAATCCCCGTAGACTCGAAGTTTCTGGATACCTAGTGCTAAGGCGGCTTCCAGGCCCATGATGCATGCTTCATATTCTGCCGCATTGTTTGTGACGTTGATATAGGAATGTGAGTGTCGTCTGGGGCTACTAAAATCACTCCAACACCACATCCGTTCTGATTTGAAGCACCGTCAAAATGCATTGACCAACTGTCGTCACTTGTCATTAAGATTTGCTCTTCGGGTAAGTCGCAATCATCCTCTTCTGCCTCGATAGAACCGTCGGCTAGGAAGTCTGAGACTGCTGAACCCTTGATTGACTTTTGCGGAATGTATTTGAGATCGAATTCTGCTAGCATGACGAACCACATGGACAACTGTCCGTTGAGAGCTGGTTTTTCGAATAAGTACTAGAGAGGATCTGCTTTGCTGATTACATGTACTGTATGGGAGAGCATGTAGTGCCGTAGTTTCTTTGTGGCCCAAACCAAGGCGATGCTGAGTTTCTCGAGCTGAGTGTATTTGGTCTCGTACTCGATCAGCTTTTTGCTTATGTAGTATACGGCATTCTCCTTACCTTCAATTTCTAGGGCTAGCATGGCCCCAATTGCTGATTTTGTTGTTGTAAAGTAAAGCCTGGTGGGAATCCCTAGCATGGCTGGCTTTAGTACTGGTGGGTTGGAAAGGTAGTTCTTGATAGTGTCGAACGCACGCTGACAATCGTCATCCCACACTTTGGGCTATATAGCAATATGTGCAATATGTGCCCCACTGAGTGATGAAGGTTGTGTTCTCCAGTCCTCCTCTGCCATGGGAATCTGATTGTAGCCTGCGTACCCGTCCATAAAAGAGATTAAGGCATGATTTGCGGTGTTGTCTACCAAGATGTCGATGTGAGGCAATGGAAAACCGTCTTTAGGGCTGGCTCTGTTAAGATCCCTGTAGTCCACACACATTCGTACTTTGCCATCTTTCTTTGGAACTGGGACGACATTTGCGATCCATTCTGGATACTTTTCTTCTCGAATAAACCCGGAGTCTAGCTGCTTGGAGACCTCTTCTTGAATTTTGAGGGAAACATCCGGTTTCATGCGACGGAGTTTCTGCTTGATGGGTTTTGAACCTAGAATAAGGGGAATTGTATGTTGACCGATGCTTGGATCAACCCCTGGCATATCATGATAGGACCATGCGACGACGTCTACATACTCTGAAAGTAGCTTGATAAGATCGTCCCACTCTGCTTGAGAAAGAGTTAAACCAATCTGAACTAGTTTTGAATCACTGTTGTTAGAAAGGTTGATTTTTTCTGTTTCCTCAATTATGGGTGTCCTGTTTGCATGATTTTTGATAGCTTTTAGAAATTCAAAGTCAGTTTCTTGTGAAGCAAAGTTGTTTGGATTAAGATTGTGTTTTGAATTAGGACTCGAAGAGTAAGTAGAAATTGAAGTGTTATTGAAATCAGCAATCATTACATCGACTGTTTTGACTTGAAGCTCGGCCTTTAGAGGCTCTTGATTGATTCAAGACTCTAGTCCTAGACTCTTAGACTCGTTGCTAGACTCAGATCCAGACTCATTCTTTGACTCGGACTCGCTCATCATAGATCCTTCGCCCACAGTAATCTTGAACATTTTTCCATTTGGAGCAGATATCTTGAGGGACTTTCTCCAGCCATTAACCATATTCTCACTTGGAAAAATCAGCTTAGATGGGTCGAAATCTTCGATTTTATTGATCATCTGGACCATAGTGTCTTCGAAAATAGTTGGGGTTATTTCCTGGACAAACAAGAGACCGAAGCCTGATGAATCAAGGCATTCAGGGATAACCTTATCTTGTATTGGAGGAGCATCCTGTAGGAAGTGACAGTCTTGAAAGATCTCGAATCTAGGGTATAGGACCCCTTCTGAAGAGTCATAGAAAGGCTTTGGAAAGTCAAAGTACAAGTCATCCTCTCCTTCTTTTACGAATTGTCCATTGAGTGTAAGTTAATGGGGAGGTACTTTGAATTGATCATTGCCAGCTCGACGGGCCCTTAGCTTAGCCTTTTGTTGCTTGTCATTGAACTTAGTTGGCTTGTATCCCAGACCGCAACAGTTAGTCTGTCCTTGGGATTTGAAAGGAGATTCGGCAGGTGGTGGTAGAGTTGTACCTAAAAAACGCCCACGCTTGATCATCATGCGCCTTGCCATGGGATTCATTTTGGACTCGATGGCTCCAACTTCAGCACTGAACCCCCAAAGGTCTTCGTCATTGTCATCATGTTCTATTAATATCAAAGCCTTGTCGGCTATCTTGGTCCTTGGATGGGACGCATTCAGGGTAATGACATTTCCTTGGACCTCTATTTGGACCTTTTGATGGAATGAAGATGGCACTGCTTTGAGGTCATGGATCCAAGGCCTTCCCAAAAGGAGATTGAAGCTTGCTTTGATGTTGAGCACTTGAAAGCTTACTTTGCGCTCGATTGGTCCTGTGCGGAGTAATAGAGTGAGAGTTCCCAATGCTTCCCTGCGAGTGTTGTCATAGGCACGAACACCTTGGGAGGAACCAGAAAAGTCGCTAGGGGTGAAACCCAAATTCTCAGCAATGCGAAGAGGACACACATTGATTGCTGATCCGTTGTCCACTAGGGTCATGGGGATGATTTTTTCCTTGTATTCGACAGTCGGATAGAGAGCCTTGGAATGGCTTGCCCCCTCTGGTGGGAGGTCTTCATTTGTAAAAGTAATTCCTTCTTCCAGATTTGTAAGCAACCCGGGCAATTTATCAGGAGTGACCTCTGGAGTGACATTCAACTTGACAAGAGCATTGACGAGAGCAGTGCGGTACTCCACTGAGGAAGCCATGAGTTGCCAATATTAACCTCTGCCTTAGTGCGCTTCAATTGCTTGATCAAAGGGTTCTCCTCGGTGGGTAGAGGAACATTGGCTGCCGGTGTCGTTCTGTTGGCTGGCTCTTGAATTCGCCCAGACCTTGTCATGACTTGAACATTGTTTTCTGCCTTAGGGTCCAAGTACCAGTCGACGTTCACGATTTCTCTACATTCATCATCAGAGAGGTTTTCGATAGAAGGGTCCTGATGTGTGTCTTCATCATCACTGGCCCATATCCCACAAATTTCTCCTTGAGGTAACCCAGATTCCGAGTTTTCACTTGGCTGCGGAAGGTGGGTCACAGGCCTTTGGTTGTGAAATATTTCCTCTACCTCGAAAGGCCCACAACATGGAAAAGAGTTTCTTGATTGTCTTCGAGATCCCTTATGCGAGCCTCAGCTTCCTCAACACGTTCATAGAGCTCTGCTACAGCTTCTGCTAATGAAGTCATCTTGAATAGGATTTTGAGAGAAGGAGTCCGAGCACCTAGTTAGCACATGATTTTTAACTTTAAAACTTGAACTTCCCGACACATGATATGATATGCATGCAATGAATGAGACCTAGACTTGACTCTAAGTGCCACTCTGAAGATTCAGGATTTTGGATTTTGTATTTGTATTCGAAATTTGCGACCCGTTGGAAATACTTGAGAGGAGCCTTCATTCTTTTGTAGAAGTTAAATCTTTGTACTGGAACTTGGAATATCGAAAAAGGACATTTCGACCCTATGGAAATTGAACTATTTTAGGGGAATTTCAACCCATTCTGGAAATTGGACTTGTATTAGGAGATTGAATTTTGTATTATTTCAAGGGAATTTCAATCCGTTGGATTTCGAAGTATTTTAGGGGAGTTTCAACCCGATTGAAAGGGAATTGATTTTGTATTATTTCAAGGGAATTTCAACCCGTCAATATTTTAGGGGAATTTCAACCCATTGGATTTGGAATATATCAGGGGAATTTCAACCCGATTGAAAGGGAGTTGATTTTGTATTATTTCAAAGGAATTTCAACCCGTTAATATTTTAGGGGGATTTCAACCCCATTGAAAAATTGAACTTGTATTATTTCAGGGGATTTTCAACCCGGAGAAGTAGAATTTGAAAAAAGGGGTTTGTTTTATTTCAGGGGATTTTCAACCAATTGACAATTGGACTTGTATTATTTCAAGGGATTTTCAACCCATTGGAAATGTTTTGAATTTTGTATTTGGAAGACAAGGATTTTTCGTGGCTTGAAGATGAATTTGAAATTTGAATTTGATTCGAAGTTTGAACTTTGAAATGGAAAAGACGCACTCTTGTATATAGAATATGAGGCCTTGTATTTGGAAAATCCGGCATTATGCCGCCATGGATTTGAGACATTGAATTTGGAAATTTGAAAGTCCGGCATCATGCCGTCGTGGACTTGGAATTTTGAAGTGTTTGAAAATGAGATTGAATGAGGAAAATTATGCTGTCATGGATTTGGAATTGGAAGCTTCGAATATAGGACTTGAGATTTGAAAGGTTGGAATTTTTGAACTTCGAACTTGAGGCTTGAAATGGGAAAAAAAGTCGGCATTACGACGGCATGGATTTGAACATTTGAAACTTTGAGTATAGGACTTGAAGCTCAAAAGATTGAACGTGGAATTTCAGGTTTGAATGAGTCGAAAAGTTGCCATTACGCCGGTCATGAGTTTGGACATTTGAACTTGAGGTTTTGAGATTGGAATTGGAAACTCGAACTTGAGTTTTGAAGACTTGAATGTTTGAACTAGAAAATCCGGCATGACGCCGTTGGATTTGGGTTTTGAATTTGAAATTTGAATTGGAAAGTCCGTTAATATGACGACGTTTGATTTGGACTTGAAAATTGAAACTCGGAAATTGAAGTTTTGACTAGAAAATTCGGCATTATGACGCCGTTGGATTTGGACTTGAAAATTGAAACTTGAGGTTTGAAGTTTGGACTAGAAAATCGGGCATTAAGACGCCGTTAGATTTGGACTTGAAAATTAAAACTTGAGGTTTGAATTGGAAAATCCGGCATTATGACGCCGTTGGATTTGGACTTGAAAATTCAAACTCGGAATTTGAAGTTTGGACTAGAAAATCCGGCATTATGACGCCGTTGGATTGCATTTGAACTTGGAATGTTTGAAACTTGGAGTGGAAAATCTGGAATTATGACGTCGGTTGATTGAATTTTGAATTTGGAACTAGGACTCGAAAATCCGGCATTATGACGCCGTTGGATTGATTTTGAACTTGGCATTTGTGCGTGAGGCGTGTTTGAGGGTTTTGAATCAAATGGAGTAGCACTCCTAAGAGACCTTAAATCGGCGATTTAGATGCACGAGGTTTGAATGATGCTCCTAGGGGTTTGGTTTCCTAGTTGGAGACTAATTGGCTTTGGCAAAGCTAGAACTCGAGGTTAGCCATTCACGCGTGCAAAGATGCCCACACAATGCACAAGTAGCACGTTGTCACACTAATCATGAATATGAATGCGGCATGCAAAGTTCTCAACCTAAGGTGGGTCTAAGTTTTGTATGATGCAAGTGGTCGGTTTTGGGTGTCAAAAGGTACTTGACTAAGAGACGGATCTTGCGACAACTTGCACATCCGCCTAAGGGACGTGTGTGTCGGCAGACGACCTCCATACTTGACATCGGGAATGTCAAGTAAATGCCAAGTTTCGGTAGGCGCGGAAATGTTCACACACTTTGGTCGGGAACCGTATGGAGAGACACCATTTCGTTGCCCCCGGGGCTAGCCCGAATGTAGAACACATCCGTTTGGGCAAGGTAGAAATTCGTTTTACACAAATATGGTTTTCGAAAAATGCATGAAATGCCTAGAAATTGAAAATTGAAATCGTACTTGAATTTGTATTTGAAAAACTCGTTTTTTGGCATTCGTTCTTGAGGTTTGGGAGCGTCCTTCAAGATTCAAAAACAGACTAACTCCCAACACGAAAAGTTGAGCAAAAGTGGGCAACATGCCACTGTGAGCCACTGTCCTGGATGCAGGCAACGGCGTTTGGCGCAGGTGGCTGCACCTCGCGCCAGTGCTGGCATCCAGTACTTACGCAGATCAGTGGCTTGCTGCTCGAAATCTGCTCGCATTTTCGAATTTGAAATTAGAAAAATCCCCAGTGGAGTCGCCAGAATTGTAAGGGTTTTTTTTTTTATAATAAAGAGGCTTTGAATTTCTCTTTCCCTACAAGGGGCGGTTTTTAGAAACCTTTGTATATTTGGATCTTGAAGACTACAAATGACTTTATTAGGATAAGGCTTTGAATCTTCGAAACGGATGGGTGAGATCCGTGCACGGGAACGAGGTTCTTATTCCGCGAGCTTTAGAAATTCTTCAAGTACGTGGCACAATATTTTTCGAAAATACCCTAGTTTAGACTATGTGGGTTTGAATTTAGGACAAATAGAATTTCTACTTTGTATGGTGGTCACTTTGCTTTAAAGTTAATTTAAGGGAACCTAAGATCGGTTTGTCCAAGAAATTATCTTTGTTAAGCGTGATATAACCTTGCATTTTGTTGTATTTAGCATGTGCGGTGATGAAAGCAATAAAGCAAATAGAGCAACATCACAATAGTAATAAGTGCGGAATTAGTAAATACAAGACCCCCTCTAGAAATGGACTAGGGAGTAGGTCCACATTGCCTAGAAGGACTAGGCAAGTAAAATTGCAGAATTGAAAGTGCGGAATTGAAATGCGTTATTGAAAGGTGCATAATTGAAATTGTGGAATTGAAAGGTGCATAATTGAAATTGCGGAATTGAAAGGTGCATAATTGAAATTGCAATATTGAAATTTGAACTTAGGCACATGAAATCCGAATGCCAAACGGCTACTTAAAAATAAGTGCGTCCGACACGAATTCAAAGCCAAAAATCTCAACTTGGGAGAAGTTGCTCACCCCAAAGTATCCTAGATTTTGCATATTGAACTTGAGCTTGAAAGCTTGAAACTTGTGTAGGGGAATACAGTTAAACATAATAACATGTGCGGAACAAGCCCCAAAGCCAGGAAACATGTATAAAGCACAGATTAAGCAAACTTACATTCGAAGCGTGTTTTCCACAATAATCTGTCAACGAACACGAACAAAGAACTCCACTTGTCGTTCCTCTACTTGGTTCACCGACACGATCAGATCCGTCTTGATAATCGTAACTTAGACAATTGATCAAGATACTTTGCTTTTGGGAAGAACTCACTTTGGAGGCACAGAGAGAATTAGGGTTCTCTGTGTCTCTAGGGTTTGAGTAATATGAATTGTGTGTATGTTGGAAACTAGGTTGTAAGGTTATATCATTAACCTTACTAACCGACCAAGCAAGAAGCAAGGCCAGCTAGCAAGCCGTACGAGCCAAGCAACGGACACACGCCTGCGTGCCCAGCGACACACTGCAGGCCGAAGCCCACAGCGCGCGCGCCGAGCAGCTGGGCCGTGGGCCTTGCTCGCTCGTCGCTGCTGTTGCGCTATTGCTTGCTGCTACGTGCTCGCGCCCAATGGGCTTGCCTTGCTTGCCTTGGCTCGCGAGCTTGCTGGCTCGTTGGGCCTTGCACGCTTACGTGCTTGGCTCGACGGGCCGGCAACTCCGATGCCCTTCGTATTCGCGATTTAATATATTTCCGATATATTATTTATCGTTTCGTATACGACGAATCACCGTCGTACGATACGATTTATTTGTGTCGCCCAGCTTACAAATATTCGCGATACGATATACGATTCTGACAAAGGTCGTATCGTATAATACGTTTCCAACTAATTCCCGAAAAGATATTAAATGAATTTCCGATTCATTTAATCCGGTGATCTGTTACGTGTCATTGGTGTGACCTTGTCGGTTCAGTCAAGAGTAAGTTGTGAGTTCAATATCCATTAGAACTCACTGATCGGAAGCATTGCTCCAGCTAGCTGTTCCGATCACTTGATCTCACTGAATTAATTGTTCGCAATTAATCTGAACCTTGGTATTAGACTTAATGCACCTTGGGTGAAGGACATATTTCCTTCAATCTCCCACTTGTCATTCAGACAAGTGTGCATCCACATTCCTTTGTCACTTAGTGTTACTTACTGAACATAAGGTGAGATCCAAGCCATCCTTATTAGGTCCAGAAGTGTTTCTCGGATTACAGAGTTCAACTGTCAAACTTTTGCAGAAGGTTAAGCCTAACCATTCTGAGCACGGCCATGCATTTTACAGTATCTAACTCTCCGAGAGGCCTTGTTACACAACAACACCATATCCTATCAAAGATAGGAGGACAATCCATTCTTGCAATCTATGAACACTCACTTTGATTCATAGTACGCCCAATAACTGCTTTTATAGCCTCCTTTTACGGTGCGACGTTTAGCTAGTATCAAAGCGAACTAAATCTCAAACGAGAAGACATAATCTCTCATGTTCTGAGGAACGGTTTCTAATCACCATTAATGAGAACTACCTATGACATGACTTTAATCTCTTAAAGCGTTCTCATGGTCAATAGGATACAAAATCCAATAAGTATCGATGCAAAAGATTCTGACATCCAGTCACTCTAGTTCAAGAAACATAACTAAGTAATCTACTTGCAATCTAATCTTCATTAGTCATTGGTCGTCCACCTTTCAATGACCTGGATTAGGGATCCTTTGTGACTTCAATATTCAAGTTCACTTATGGGTGTTTCTTTGTCAAAGAATCCATCTTGACATCCCATTTGAATGATTTAAATCACATGGACTTATCATTTAATTCTAAACCACAATTAAATGAATATGAAATAAATAAATTTCATAAATATGAAATGGTTAAACCAATTGTTTTAAACATAGATCTAAAGGATGTTCTAAAATAATACTTAGAAAATCAACGCCATTCTCCAACATGCTTGATTCCCATGGTTGCTACATTTGCGTTGTGTTTCACTTGTGGCAACGGTTTAGTCAATGGATCCGCGACGTTGTCGTCAGTTCCAACCTTGCAAATCTCGATTTCCTTTCTTTCAACGATCTCTCAAAGTATGTGAAATCGCCGCAGTACGTGCTTGGACTTCTGGTGGCTCCTAGGCTCCTTTGCCTGGGCAATGGCTCCGCTATTGTCGCAATACAAAGCCACTGGTCCTTTAATGGAGGGGACAACACCAAGTTCTTCGATGAACTTCCGAATCCAAACAGCTTCCTTTGCTGCTTCTGAGGCAGCAATGTACTCGGCTTCAGTTGTAGAATCTGCAATAGTGCTTTGCTTAGCACTTTTCCAGCTTACTGCTCCGCCGTTGAGGCAAAACACAAACCTAGACTGTGATCTGAAATCATCTCTGTCGGTTTGAAAGCTTGCGTCCGTATAGCCCTTAACAATACACTCATCTGTACCACCATAAACCATAAACTGATCCTTAGTCCTTTTCAGGTACTTTAGGATGTTCTTGGCAGCAGTCCAATGCGCCTCACCTGGTTCTGACTAGTACCTGCTCGTTGCACTGAGTGCGAACGAAACATCCGGCCTTGTACAAATCATAGCATACATGATGGATCCAATAGCCGAAGCGTATGGAATTCCACTCATCCTTCTACGCTCATCAGATGTTTTGGGACACTGATTCTTTCTTAGATATACGCCCTGTGACATGGGTAGATGGCCTCTCTTGGCTTCCATCATATTGAACTTAGCTAGCACTTTGTCAATGTAAGTGCTTTGGCTTAGTCCAATCATCCTCTTAGGTCTATCCCTATAGATCTTGATGCCCAGTATGTACTGTGCCTCTCCTAAATCCTTCATTGAGAAACACTTCCCGAGCCAAGTCTTTACAGACCCCAACATAGGAATGTCGTTTCCAATAAGTAGTATGTCGTCAACATACAAGACTAGGAATGAAATTTTACTCCCACTGGCCTTCTTGTATACACAAGATTCGTCCTGATTCTTGATGAAGCCAAACTTATTGACTGCTTCATCAAATCGTTTATTCCAACTCCTTGATGCCTGCTTTAGTCCGTAGATGGACTTCTTAAGCTTGCATACCTTTCCTTGGTTCTTTTGATCGACAAAACCCTCCGGCTGTGTCATGAACACAGTCTCTTCAAGAACACCGTTCAAGAAGGCAGTTTTGACATCCATTTGCCATATTTCATAGTCATGAAAAGCGGCAATCGCAAGGATTATCCGAATAGACTTAAGCATCGCGACTGGAGAAAAGGTTTCATCGTAGTCAACGCCGTGAACTTTCCTGTAACCTTTTGCTACCAATCTAGCCTTGTATATGTATACAATTCCATCTTTGTCTTTCTTCAACTTGAAGACCCATTTGGATCCGATAGGTGTGAACCCATCCGGCAAATCAACCAAATCCTAGACTTGATTTTCAGACATGGAGTCTATTTCAGATTGCATGGCCTCTAACCATTTAATGGAGCTTGAGCTCGTTATAGCTTGCTTGTAAGTCAAAGGTTCATCACTATCCAATATGAGAACGTCTAAGTTTTCAGTCAAGAGGACGCCTGTCCATCTGTCCGGCTGAAAAATAGTTCTATTTGACCTACGAGGGGCAACAACGTTTTGAGGAACTACTCCCACTGGCTCTTCTAATGACCTTGGAGGTTCATCAACTTGAACTTCTTCTAAAGAGTTCTTAGTTCGTTTTTCGTCTCGAATCTCTTCGAGGTCTATTAGTCTCCCACTTGTCAATTTGGAAATATGATTTCTTTCCAAAAAGACACCGTCACGAGCAACGAATACCTTGTTGTCTGACTTGTTGTAGAAATAATACCCCATAGTTTCTTTTGGATACCCAACGAAGAAACATTTGTCAGATTTAGATTGTAGCTTGTCGGAAATTAATCGCTTGACATATGCTTCGCAACCCCAAATCTTCAGAAAAGACAACTTTGGAAGTTTCCCAGTCCATAATTCGTATGGAGTCTTTTCAACAGCTTTTGACGGAGCACGATTCAGTGTGAGTGTTGCAGTTTGCAACGCATGTCCCCAGAACTATAAAGGAAGTTCGGCCTGACCCATCATTGACCTGACCATATCGAGTAAGGTCCTATTTCTCCGTTCCGACACTCCATTCCATTGAGGTGTCCCCGGAGCAGTCAATTCAGAAAGAATACCGCATTCTTTTAGATGGTCATCAAACTCGTGGCTAAGATATTCATCTCCTCGATCCGATCTTAAAGCTTTGATTTTCTTGCCATGTTGATTCTCTACTTCATTTTGAAATTCTCGGAATTTCTCAAACGATTCAGACTTGTGCTTCATTAAGTAAATATAGCCATATCTACTGAAGTCGTCCGTAAACGTTATGAAATAGCTGAACTCACCTCTAGCTTTCGTACTCATAGGCCCACATACGTCCGTATGTATTAGCCCTAGTAGTTCGCTTGCTCTTTCTCCCACCTTTGAGAAAGGTTGCTTTGTCATTTTGCCAAGTAAACAAGATTCGCATTGATCAATCTTCTCTAAGTCGAATGATTCTAGAATTCCTTTCCGTTGAAGTAATTCCATGCGCTTTATGTTTATATGGCCTAATCGACAATGCCACAGAAATGTGAGATCCGAATCACCAGTTTTAGCCTTTTTGGTATTTATGTTATAAATGTGTTTGCTCGTATCTAGCACATAAAGACCGTTTTCTTGTTGTGCTGAACCATAAAACATTCCATTCAACGAAAAAGAACAACTATTGTCTTTAAATTGAAAACTAAAACCTTTAGAATCCAAACTTGAAACGGAAATGATGTTTCTGGTGATACTAGGAACATAGTAACAGTTTTCTAGTTCCAAAACAAACCCACTAGGCAAAGAAATAAAATAAGATCCTACGGCTAATGCAGCAATCCGTGCTCCATTTCTCACGCGTAGATCCATCTCGCCTTTATTAAGCTTTCTACTTCTCCTTAGTCCCTGTGAATTGGAACTTAAGTGTGAGTCACAACCAGTATCTAATACCCAAGAAGTAGAATTAGCAAGATTACAATGTATAACATACATACCTGAAGTAGAAGCAACGTTCCCGTTCTTCTCATCTTCCTTCTTCTTCAAGCAATCTCTCTTCTTGCAGTAGAAGCATTCAGAGTCGCCAGGAGAACGAGTCGCCCTTTTCTGTTTACCAGAACCGGCGCCATTGGACTTGGATGAGGGCGAAGCCCCTCCCTTACCCTTCTTGCTCTTGTTCTTGCCTGATTTCTTGAAGTTCTTGCCCTTACGCACCATAAGCATATCATGCTTATTCTCTTGCTTGAGTGTCTTTTCAGCGGTTTTCAGCATACCGTGAAGCTCAGTAAGAGATTTCCCCATGCTGTTCATGTTGTAATTCAACTTGAACTGATCATAGCCATTATACAAGAATTGGAGAATGATGTCAATAGCCATTTCATTTGAGAATCTAGAGCTCTCATGTTCTTAAAGAGTCCAATCATTTTAAGAACATGTGCGCTCACTGGTTCTCCTTTCTTGAGCTTAGTCTCAAGGATCAACCTCTGAGTCTCGAATCTTTCGATTCTGGCTTGGTCCTGAAACATGTTCTTCAACTCCGAGATGATTTGGTAAGCATCCGAGTTAATGAACGTTTTCTGAAGTTCAGGGCTCATGGATGCAAGCATCACACATTTGACATCCCTGTTGGCCTGAATCCAACGATTAAGGGCAGCTTGAGTTACCTCCGGCCCAGCCTCTTGCGGTAACTCTTCCTCAAGGACATATTCTTTTTCCTCATGCATAAGAACTATTTGTAAGTTCCTTTGCCAGTCGAGGAAATCGTTGCCATTCAACTTCTCTTTGTCGAGAATTGAACGCAGATTGAAAGTGTTATTGTTCGCGGCCATTTGATTACTACAATCGAAAAGAATTTGCAATAAATAACCATTTATACAATTCCATAACTTTGAAATAAAAGCAAAAACATGCAATCATTAAAGCTATTAAAACATTTCAATAATGCAAAAAGTAAAAACATGGTACAAAATGAATGAAATGATTCCAAGACCCCAAAAGTCCTAAATCCTTAAGCAGCTTTAGCATGTCTTAAGTAGTTTAAGATTTTAGGTAAGCAAAACCTATTGCTAGTAATCTCCAAATTCCTCTTAGTTAATAAATTAATGCCATAATTTATCCCATTGCCACAACTTAATGCCATTGTTGTTTGAGTTGCAACCACAATCAACGTGCTCCTTTAGGACACCTTACCATCTAAGTCAACTAAAATAGCACCTCGCTTTAGCGAAAACCTACTTTCTTAGATCCCTATATTTTTGTAAGTGTTGATTTGGAAGGCAATTTTTAAAACTCAATATTACTTGGACCTAGTTGTTTATATGTTGGTTCGATTATTTAGTGAACTTAAAACTAATCGATTCATAGGAAACAACCTGTTCATGCAAAGCATACATACATTCATACATTCACGCATAATATATATATTAAATTGCATAAATAATTGGTGATCTAGTATGGCCCAAAACTTCTTGTCTTAAAGCATCCCATCTTCATCACCTCCTTGTTAGCTTGGCATCGTCTTGAATCTTCGTTCAAATGCTAACTTAAAGTTCTACACTTAGAAATACTTGAAAATAATAAAATTACATCAAAATTTCCATGGTACGCAGACCATATTTAAAACTTTACATTCAAAGATAGAACGGTGCGCAGACCGTATTTAACCATCCTAAATTGGCCATACTAGTCACTTGGAGTACCTGCATTGAATAAAATATATATTCTAAGCATTCACCCATTCGTATGCTAAAACGAATGGCCCATGTTAATATGCAAGTATTTACGTGAATTAATTAAAATTCACGTTCACATAAACGCTTCCTAAAAGATTAATCAATTTCCAAATTATTAATCCTTACACTTTATTCTAATTAAAATTGAATTTAATTAAAATAATGCGACCTACGAAAATAATTAAAATAATTATTTCATTTTAATTTCATTTAGTGGCTCCCACTCAAACCAATAATTATTCCGGATAATTAATTATGAAATATTAAATTAAAACTCGCGGCCCGGCACAAGCAAATAAAATATTAAATTAAATATCCCGTTAGCCCAAATTAATGCAAATATACGAAGCCCAACGAATTAAACGATTTAAAAAAGTCCAATTGCTTGCAAGCCTAGCCCCGCCTCGCGTGAGGCCCAAGAGCACACGAGCAAGAGCTCGCGCACCCCGCCCCATCGCTCGCGCGCGCGCGTCCCCGCAGCGATGCTGCCCTGCGCTGCGTGTTGTGCATCGTGAGTGCTCGACGTCGCAAGGCTTGCGCCTCGCTTCGTTGCAGCCCCGCAAGCTACCTCGCCTGCCCTTCCTCGCCCAGCGCGCACGAGGCACGCAGCATCGCTGCTGCTGCCCGTGTCGCATGGCTCGGTCGAGCACAATGGCCTCGTATGGCTCGACGAGCCATACTTCCACCATGCTTATGTTCGTGTTTTTGGTTCGTAAAACGGACCAACTTAATTAAAATTAAATTTAATTCACGAACTTGCATTAATTTTATTTTTCAAAAAAATTTACGATTTAATTTTCGAAAAACAACGATTTTTAACGATTAAATAAACTTTAACGACAATCCAATTTCGTAAAATTAATAAATCAAGGGATAAAAATATTCAAACTTTCAAAAACGATCGAATCAACTTTAAAGTTTGAACTATTAATTAATAAAATCCGAAACTTTATAACGTTCATTAACAATTAAATTTCAGATTATTAATAATATGGTTTAAGTGCGATTAAAATTAACGAAATTAATCAAAATTTTAATCCAATAATTTTTAAAATTAGCCACTGACCCATGAAATTATACCCCTTCCCCAATTAACCTAATTATTAAACAAAAATTAATTAAAATTCAATTAGGGTTGCAAATTTACGAATTGGGGAAAGGCAAAATTAGGGTTTATACTTATCGAAAAAATCTGAAATTTTTACCATAGTTCAAGCATGTACCCAGAAACATTGTGTCAAAATTTCAAGCAATTCCGAGTAGTTAGGTCGACCTTTTAATTGAATTACTGTCCGACACTTTTAATTTTTAATGAAAAATTAACAAAAACACCCAAAAAACGATACTTCGAGGCCCAAATTGAATTACTGTCCGACATTACATAAGGCTCATGATACCACTGTAGGGGAATACAGCTAAACATAATAACATGTGCGGAACAATCCCCAAAGCCAAGAAACATGTATAAAGCACAGATTAAGCAAACTTACATTCGAAGCGTGTTTTCCACAATAATTTGTCAACGAACACGAACAAAGAACTCCACTTGTCGTTCCTCTACTTGGTTCACCGACACGATCAGATCCGTCTTGATAATCATAGCTTAGACAATTGATCAAGATACTTTGCTTTTGGGAAGAACTCACTTTGGAGGCACAGAGAGAATTAGGGTTCTCTGTGTCTCTAGGGTTTGAGTAATATGAATTGTGTGTATGTTGGAAACTAGGTTGTAAGGTTATATCATTAACCTTACTAACCGACCAAGCAAGAAGCAAGGTCGGCTAGCAAGCCGTGCGAGCCAAGCAACGGACACACGCCCGCGTGCCCAGCGACACACTGCAGGCCGAAGCCCACAGCGCGCGCGCCGAGCAGCTGGGCCGTGGGCCTTGCTCGCTCGTCGCTGCTGTTACGCTATTGCTTGCTGCTGCGTGCTCGCGCCCAATGGGCTTGCCTTGCTTGCCTTGGCTCGCGAGCTTGCTGGCTCGTTGGGCCTTGCACGCTTACGTGCTTGGCTCGACGGGCCGGCAACTCCGATGCCCTTCGTATTCGCGATTTAGTATATTTCCGATATATTAGTTATCGTTTCGTATACGACGAATCACCGTCGTACGATACGATTTATTCGTGTCGCCCAGCTTACGAATATTCGCGATACGATATACGATTCCGACAAAGGTCGTATCGTATAATACATTTCCAGCTAATTCCCGAAAAGATATTAAATGAATTTCCGATTCATTTAATCCGGTTATCTGTTACGTGTCATTGGTGTGACCTTGTAGGTTCAGTCAAGAGTAAGTTGTTAGTTCAATATCCATTAGAACTCACTGATCGGAAGCATTGCTCCAGCTAGCTGTTCCGATCACTTGATCTCACTGAATTAATTGTTCGCAATTAATCTGAACCTTGGTATTAGACTTAATGCACCTTGGGTGAAGGACATATTTCCTTCAACTTGAAATATTGAACTTGAAATACTTGAACTTGAACTTTAAATTTTGAACTTAAGAGACTTGAATCTCAAAGATCGGGCCTTTTAATGTTGAAAAGGTTAGCTCTTTGATGTGCTCTTACTTTGAAAGGATCCTAGTTTAGGGAAGTAGTCATGAGCAACCCTAAACATTGTTGGATCTTAAAACTTGAAAACTTGAACTTGTATATTGAATAATGGAGTCTTGAATCTCAAAGAATAAACCTTTAAAAGTTAGAAAGGCATCATCTTTGATTACTCCATACTTGAAAAATGATTTTAATTCAAAGAAGTGATTACAAACAACTTTGAACATCCTTGAATCTTGAAAGTTTGCATTTTTGTATTTTGAAAAGTTTGGATTTTGAAAAGATGTATGATTGTTGCAAGTGACATTTTTAAGAGTAAAAATGCCAACTTACTAATCATTTTGAAATAGAAAATCAAGACAACATTGAATAGATTAAGGTTGGGATTCAGAATTACCTAGTTAGGTTTAGGCAAGCTTTCCGATTAGAACTCCCAATTGCTTAAAGCTTGAGGATTGTATTGTGTTTTTTGGAGGATTTTGTATTGATTTTTGTATTGAATTTTGAGGTGCAATTTTTGTATTACGACGTTATGTGTCGATTTTGCCTCCCTAAACTGCTCAGAATTAGGGGTATTTATAGGTGGATTCGCTGCTAAACGCCAGCCATTGCCAGCGCAGCACGCAGCTGGCAGCGCTGGGCGCTGGTGACGTGGCAGGGATGCTGCCAAAACAAGGACGCGGGCTCCTTCCTTGCTTTGTCTTGTATTGATGTACCTTCGTACTATTTGTACGAAGTTTGGCGTGTAGTGTTTTCTTGGGGCTTAAGACTTGATTTTGCGTCTAAAAACAAGCCGTTTCGGGTTTTGAATTTCGGTTTTATGGGACGAGGCCCGGCTTGCTCGGTTTTGTGGGTCGGCGCCCGAATTTGACTTGCCGTATATGATTTTGAGTGGAAAAGGCCTTGTAAAACCAATGGGATAGCCCATTGGGTGAGATTGTACTTGGATTTTGAAATTGGTTTTGGAATTTGTATTTTGTACCGAGTTCCGGAATGGGAATGGCCTCGGGGATTTGACTTTGGCTCTTGGATTTTGGACATGCTTTTAGCAATTGGAATTTCCGCACGGAGTTACTCCAACTACCTAACAAGGATAATGGTATCGTCATCATCCCAATGGTAAGACACAAATTAGGTGTCTACAGCTAGACATCCCGTACTATAGCATAATAATAATAACTTGCATGCGCAATACTCATACATGCAAACCAACTTGAACAACATGCTTGACATAATTCAACGATTATAAAACTCCATAACATGATAGTTCAACAGGATCTATAAAGCATAATTCAATTCATAACATGCTCGTTCACATAGATTCCATAATAATAATAACCACATGCTTGTCTACACATCAAACATGAATTCCCAACATATAACTTCACATGATTCGCATTCAATACACTTCACAAAGTTCTCAAGGGATGGGTGGTCACCCTAGTCTTGTACGTACCTGGAATACCTAAGTACGGGGGTCACTGTGCGAATCACGACTCACTAGAAATCAACTCCTATAAACACAAAGGAGAAACTAAATTATTAATCATGTTTACTAAATTTCCAGCAACTATTTAAGAAACTAAAACCCTTAGTTTAATTAGAAATTAATCGTTATTCGTTAATTTAATAGTCTCAAATAGTCAACTCAAGTCCTAGCATAAAAGCATTGACTTTTTAGCTTCAAAACCATTAAAAATCAACTTTTTAAAGCTTATAAACAATCTGAAAATTTAAGTTGATTCCCATAATTTAAATTGTCATTAAATTATGTGAATCAATCGCCTAATCAATTGGAATTAAAACCCTAATAATAGGTCATCATAAAAACCATGTTTTGACCTTAAAAATTGACACTTTATCAATTCATTAAATCTGAAAATAATAATTTCAATCATCAAAATCAATCTCTTTAATTTAAATACGAAAATAATAAAATACGGTGTTCGTAACCGTTCCAATCAATTTAAATAACCCAAATAATTAAATAATCATAATAATGTAAACAATTTAAAAACTGAAAATTAAAGTTTAAAAAGTATACAATTGATTATCACCAATCAACAACACACACACACACACAACAATTGATGTGTTGTGTGTGTGGGGCATCGAGCAACAACAACAATAGCACCACGCCGCACAGCAGCATGCGGGCAGGCACGCAACAGCGCAGCGATGCAGCGAGGGGCGAGAGAGGGAGTGAGCGCTGGGCGCTGGGGCACTCGACACAGCAGCAGCTAGCACGAGGCTCTGCGGGCTGCGGGGCGAGACGAGGAAGAGAGTTCGGGCACGCAGAGTGCAAGGCCACGACAGCAGCAGGGACGCGAGTGCTATGTTGCGGCTGCGAGGCAAGGCGAGGGAGAGGGTGCGCGCGTGAGGCTGGCTGGGCACACTCGTGCCTTGGGCTGCAAGCAAAGGGCTGGCGGAAGAGGGGTGTGAGGGTGCCGCAAGGAGAGAGAAAAAGAGGAGTGAGAGGGATTGCTGAAAATTTTGTGAGGGTTTAATGATAGGGTGTATTTATAGTTTTTCTCTCCGACATGGGCTAGGTTTTGGTAGTTTGAGTTGGGCTTAATTCGGCGCTTAACTAAAATTAATCCTTGCAAGCTTTGTTGGGTTTGATCATGGAAATTTAACTGGGCTTTAATTAAATTAAATTCGTTTTCAAAATTCGACCCGAGAAATCCCGATTAAATAAATTCTTTGAATTTATTTAATAAAAATACGGCTTTCGTAATTAATTAATAATTAAATTAATTAAAAATAAAATGCATTTAATTCTCATTAAATGGAATTAAATTTATAAAAATACTTTATAAATATGACCAAAATACTTTATAAATATAATAAAATATATTTATAATTATAGAAAAATACGAGGTATTACAGGTGCCATTCCATTTGATTCAAAAACCCCTAAGCACGCCTCACGCACAAATTCCAAATTCAAAAATCGAATCCAACAGCGTTATAATGCCGGATTTCCAAGTCAAATTTCTAAATCCAAATTTGTAAATCCAACGGCTTTATGATGCCGTATTTCCGAGTTAAATTTTCAAATCCAAGTTTCAAAAATCCAAACGGCGTCGTAATGCCGAATTTTCAAGTCAAACTTTCAAAGTCCAAGATCCCAAGTTCAAATGTCCAAATCCATGATGGCGTAATGTCGGATTTTCAAATTCTAAAACCTTCAAATTTCAATTTCAAATTTTCAAGGTTTGATCTTCTATACAAAAAGATTCCCTTTTCAAATTCCAAATTCAAGTTTAAAATTAAATTCAAGTTTCAAATTCAATTTCAAGTTACAAAGATCTTCTCCCACCATTAATCTCAAATACAAGTTCAAAAACAATTTCAATGGGTTGAAATCCCCTAGAAATAATACAAATTAAATTCCAATGGGTTGAAAATCCCTTGAAATAATTCGAACCCCATACAAATTATAATTCAAATAAAAACACTTCCAATGGATTGAAAAACCCTAGGAAAAATACAAAATCCAAAAACGACCGTTGGGTTGAAAATCCCTAGAAATAATACAAAATTCCAATGGGTTGAAAATCCCTAGAAATAATGCAAAATTCAATCTCCTCCAACGGGTTGAAATTCCCCTAAAATAGTCCAAGTTCTATTGTCGGGTTGGAATCCCCATAAAATAATCCAAGTTCTACTGTCGGATTGAAATTCGCCTGAAATATTCCAAGTTCAAATGTCGGGTTGAAATCCCCCTGAGATATTCCAAGTTCAAATGTCGGGTTTAAATTCCTCTAAAATATTCCAAGTTCTATTGTCGGGTTGAAATTCCCCTAAAATATTCCAAGTTCTATTGTTCGGTTGAAATTCACTCAAAATATTCCAAGTTCTAATGGCGGGTTAAAATCCCCCTAAAATATTTCAAATTCTATTGTTGGGTTGAAACTCACCTAAAATATTCCAAGTTCTAATGTTAGGTTGAAATCCCCCTAAAATATTTCAAATTCTTATTCAAAAGAATGTAGCCTTCACAAAAGAATGAAGCTCATCTACAAACATTTCCAACGGGTTGGAAATCCCGATCCAAGTACTAATTTGAATGGGTTGAAATTCCTCTGAAACATTTACAACGGGTTTCAAATCCCGATACAAGTACAAATCCAATGGGTTGAAATTGCTCTAAAATTGTTCCAACGCGTTGCAACTCCAGGAACAAATTTCCATATTCAAATGGGTTGAGGTTCCCTCCAAAATACTTCAAATACAAATTTTCGAAAGGGTTGAAATCCCCAAAATATCTGCAAATACAAAATCCAAAAATCCCAAGTTTAGTGGAGTGGTACTTAGAGGTTTTCTAGTTTAAAGCATGCATTTGTATTTCATGTGTCCATTGTCTATGTCTTTAGTGGTCATGAGCCGTGTCTTCTGCATTTTTTCAAGTCGAAAGTGCACGTCAATGTGTCTAGGCTTCAAGAAACACTTTGGCTTCGGCAACAAAGAGAAAGGTTGGGTTAAGCTCCACTAGTCCTTGCATCTACATCAATATCAAGCAACAATGGCAACAGTTGAGCAGTTCCATGAACTCATGGAGGCAGTAGCCAAAATCACCACCATGTTCGAAGAGTTCTATACCCGTTTAAGCGTAGTTGAGGATGAGCATTCCTTGACAAATATTACAAAGAAGATTGAGGGCATGGTGAAAAAGGTCACCCGCAATGAGCACTACTTTGATACCTCTACAAATGATATATTCAAGGGGAAGGTAAACTTCCCTGAAGAGTTCTCCTCCAATGACATTCCCAAGTTCAAGACAATTGACAATCCTAAATACCATCTTTGAAACTTTCAAGTTGTGATGACCATCAAGGGGTTTGATCCTGAACTCTACCTAGCTGTGTTCCCCATGTCACTAAAGCAAGCCTGTCAAAAGTGGTTCTACTCTCTCATAGACAAAGACACCAATACTTGGGAAGGTGTCGCTCAAGAATTCATGAGCCAGTACAAGCCTAACATTGAACTTCAAACCACTCTACGTGAGTTGGAAGTGCTCCGACAGGGCACTCAAGAAAGGTTCACCACCTACCTCAACAAGTGGAGAAAGGTTGCTTCCGAAATGATATCAAGACCTTCAGAGAAGAAGCTAGTCAAAACATTCATTCCAAGTCTCTTTCCAAAGTACAAGAATTACATAGTGTACTTGGGCCTCGAGACGTTTGAAGCGGCCTACGACATTGGGGTCGATATCGAAGATGACCAAGAGGTCGGGACTGACACCGAAGAGGACCCATACAATGATGATCAACTCAATGATGACCTGGCAAACGAGCCAGAGGAAATTTAGACTGATGGTTCCTACAATGATGATGACTGAAAAAGCCGCAAGCGCGCAAACTCGAGTCTAGCTCAGGTTTCTATGTCTTTTTCTATGATTTTCTATGCTTACTCTGCAAGTCTAGAATTAAGGACCTCCATGTATGAATTTTCAATTTCCATTCAATAACATGAGAATTTATTACCTAACTTGACCGTCTTTACAAAAAAAAGGGCATGTGTTCAAAAGAACTTTCAAAAGGGCTCGAAGTTTTGCAATTGATTCAAGGCACCGGAACGCCAATAATATGCAGCCAACCCAAAACCTTCAAAAAGCACCTTTCAAATACAAACCGGGAATTCACTCCTTCTTTTCAAAATCAACCATACAAAAAGATTTACAAAACATCATTACAAAAAGGCCTTACAAAAATCCTTTATGTTTAACCTACCCTATCCTTGGGATGAGAAGAAGAATTGCAACATAAAGTTCAAGAATCCAAGCATTCAACATTCACAGTTCAAAAGTGCCAAAGTAGAAGAGGCACGCGTACAAGATTCAAAATTTCCAAAAACTAAGGAGGCAAGCATTCAAGTTACAAATTGCCAAAAACTGAAGTGGCAAGCATACAAGACTCAAATTGCCAAAAACAGAAGAGGCAAGCATTCAAGGATCAATTTTCAACAATCAAGTTTCAAAGTTCAATGTTCAAGGATCCAAGTGCCAGAACCTAACATGGCAATATCCAAGATCAAAGAATCAAAATCAAGTCTGGGGCGAGAACCTGAAACTCTATCCCATCCATCTTTCATAATCTAGCCTGGTAACAACCCTCCAAAGCTGAATTGAGGTGTCCAATCAAAGGTGTCGGAATCAATTGCGAAATTTCGAAAACCAAGAACTACGTACGACCTGATTCCACCATGGATACGTAGGCAACCTCTCGCAGGGCCCGACCACTTCAATTCCAAAGAGCATTTTTTAAACTACAAATTTCAATTTCAAAAAACCAATTTCAAAATTCAAAGATTAAAAAGTTTCAAGAATAGATAAGTCGCACATAAGGAAAGAATATGATGATTGTGCGCCGCATATGAAGAAAGAACATGATGATTATGCGAAACACTATCATTCAAAGGTTTTCTAATGCTCATCGCTTAACCATTAGAGCTAGACTTCGGGCATAAACCCGCATCATGGCCTACCCAGCCTCGTGAGCCAATCCATCATGGCTCACCTTTTTAAAATTAAATTTTCCTAACTCAAATTCAAAACCTTTTGCATCCAACTTTAGTATCATCAATTGTATTTAACACTTCACCACTAGTAGAAAAAACGTCATTTGCATCGCGCGTAAAAGGGGCTTTTTGCAGCGTTTTTGGTCGTTGCAATTGTGATGGTTGCAAATACCTCTTCTTTTTTGCAGGGACCAAAAATCACAGCAAAAACTTGAATATTTGCAACTCACATTGCTCAAAGCGCGCTGGAAAATGTACTTTATTACAGCCTTTTCTACCTGACGTGCGGTGTAAATAATGCTTCTAGATGGCAAAAAAATAACATTATTTACAACTTTTCCTACTAAGGCAGGCGTTGCAAATAATGCATATTTATTATAAAAAAAATTGCATCTACAGGAAAGCTGCCATACGTTGACAAATCAATAATAATTAACAAAATCCATATGTTATTATAACCTACAAAAACATCCACAAATATGAAGGAAATAATGCCCTAACTTGGTCCAAGTATGGCCTAAATAGGATAGTAAATATGGTCTGCGTACCATTAATTTGTATTTTTGGTATATTTTCCTAAACTTTTCCAAATCGTCCTAGGGTTTTGGCTCCTAGTGTTTTTCCTATTTCCTATAAATACATGGCCTATGTGAAGGAAATAATGCCCTAGCTTGGTCCAGGTATGCATTTAATGCTAAGTCTAATAAATGCGGTTCAGTATTAATTAACAAGTTAATATTTCTGTGAGATCAAGTGAACTGAATCCCTAGCTAGAGGCCACTTCAGTTCAAGTGGAATTAATAATATTAATCCACAACTTACTCTTGACTGAACCCGTAGGGTCACACAAATAGTACGTCAACGGATCAAGTATTTAAGTGAATATATTAAACATTAAGTACTCCATTTATGATCATTCGGAAATGACGGATCTCAGTTCCAGTGGAAGGTGAATTCGTCAAAAGGCAAAGTAAAGAATATTTCGGAAATGAAGATATTGCCGGAAACGGAAATATGGTTCATAAGGGAAATATAAATATTATCCAAGTCGTAAATGTTGCCGGAAACGGAAACATGGTTCGTATCGGAAAATATGATCGGAAATAGAAATATTGCCGGAATCGAAAATATTGCCGGAAACGGAAATATTACCGGAATCGAAAATATTGTTGGAAAAGGAAATTATTTCCGGAATCGAAAATATTAACGGAAACGTAAATATTTGTTCGAAATGGAAATGGATTCCAGAATCGAAAAACTAATCGGAAGCTCGACGAGTGAAAACACGGCAAGCGAGTTGGCCCATCGCTCGACAAGCAAAGGCCGAGCGCATAGCGCTGAGCACGAAGCCCAGCGCCAGCACCCAACCGATGGGCCAGGAAGCACAGTGGGACGCAAGCAGCAAGCAAGGCAATAGCAGCGATGCAGCCCACCAAGGCAAGGCTGCAGCGCGCTAGGCCTTTGGCCTGCTGCGGCTGCGGCTGGGCCTAGGCAGGCACGCGCACCAACATAGCCCATCATGGCTATGTTGGTTGCTTCATCTTGGGCTCCAAGAAAAGTCCGATTACTTAGTTGCCAAGTAACTTTGGGATTAAATATTAGTTTTCCTAGTCCTACAAGAATTGGTTTCATTAAGAGTTTAATTAATTTTACAATTCTAATTGGATAAGAATTTCAATCCTAGTAGGGTTGGTAATTCTTTTCCTAGTAAGATTCAAACCCCTTATTTCCTACCCTATAAATATGAGGCTAAGCCCTCATAATTATACACATCAAAACATAGAAAATCATATTCTTTGCTTACTTTGTGTTCAAGGAAGAACATAATATGGCCTAGCCCGAATACATAAAACCTTAAGTAATTATAAAATCCTAGTTGGTTGAACCTAAGGCGGGTCCGAATGTGCTGTGGACTTTCTACGGAGGGGAAACGTTTGGGGCTCTAAAGACTTGTTCTTGTTCGGTTCGGGAGCAGCTAGGGAAGGCAAGCATCACGTTGTATGTAACCTAAATTATGCTAATTGACTATGTGGCAATTAATTTGGATTCTGGCTTTATGGTTTTTCCGAATGAATTATATTATTGTATTATTCATAACCTGACAGTGGTATCACGAGCCTCTAATTAATTCCCTTATCAATTACAGTTAAAATGGATTAAATTTTATAAATTTACAATGAATTAAAGGGGTGATTAATTTCGTGGATGTAATTGATTGCAAATTCGTGTGATTATTTGATTATATGTTCGCAGGATTTTTCGGCAGTTTTGTCAATAAGGGTCGAAATCTTATGTTTTTATAGTGAATTTCGCATGTAAACGACGTTTTAAAATTTTGACAAAAATCAAAGATTTGATGCCGAACCTAGAACTCCCAAATTCGAAGCCTAACTATGACCTTTCGGAGGTTTTAGTTTTTCGAATGCAAAATTTGTAACTTTTATGATGTTAAATTAAATATTTGTGAATCTTGTATGTAAATCTTGAATCTATGATTGACCTACTTTATATGTTTAACAATTTTAAGGTCTAATTTTGTTAATTATACAACTTAATTTGTAATTATAATTAATTTGTTGAATTTCAAATAATTTAGAATTTGTTTTGATTTTCATAATTAATTGATAATTTAATTAGGATCCTATGATTAAAAACCACCATAAAATTTGTTAAAATTGAAATATTTTAAAAAAATTTGACCTGGATTTTAATCCCTAAGAAAATATGTAATCGGAAATTAATTTAAATAATAAATTTTCAAATTTTCTCCTAAATTTATTGAAATTAATATGAATTATTAATTTGTCGTTAAATTTAAATATAAAGTTTTGATTTTTTATAAATCGTTCACAAAATTGCACGCACGAAGCAATGGAAGCTGAGTGTTACCCTTAAGGGGTGTTGCATTGTGCGGGCATGCGACGACGAGCAAGGGAGCTCGTCGCCCATGCGGTACAAGGCAGCGAGCAATGCACGAGCCACGCACGCGGGGACAACCCCTGTGCAGTGTGTGCTGTGCGGAGTGATCGAGCAAGGCGAAGGGGCAACGATGCACATGCCCAGCAATGCTAGCGTCGAGGCAACGTGCCATGGCTTTCGAGCCGTGCACGTCTGCCAGCCCGTGTTGTGCCCAGCAGCGATGGCGACGAGGCATCGTTGGATTCCCTCGTGCCATGCGCGCAAAGCAAGCAAGGCGCAGCAGCAGCCAACGATGGCGTCGATCCAATGGGTGATGGCGAGGGCTTGGCTGTGCGATGGCCTCGGCCATGCGTGCAGTCAGCTCTTGCAACGCTGCAAGCCTTGGCGAGGCATGGGCCTTGCGCCCATGTGCCTTTCCTTGGCCGATTAACTTGTTTCGTTTTGTTTTTTAATTTTCGGTTGAAAACGATTTTAATTAAATTTAATTTCGTAATTTAATTTTTCTCGGAATTTTATTTTGATTAATTTAATTATTATAATTTTTTTATACTAATTATTTTAATAAAATAAAAACCTTGGTAAAATTATAATTAATTAATTTTAATCAACTAAAAATAATATAAAGGGATTTAAAATTATTTTATGTGAGCTTTAAATTTTAATTAAATTTGTATGTTTCCGGTTGGACTAGGAAATGCAATTTTATGTTAAAATTTTTAAATCATGTAAATTCTTGGTTTTAGTGGGAACTTTTAGTCATCAAACTCTTGATTAGGTCTTTATTCCTTTAAGGTTAAAACAACTCGATTAGAACTAATAAGGTTGAATAGTTTGTATATTGTTGGAACCTTTGATTAGTTGCTGCAAATGTTTATCTGATCCATGATTTTTCTAATAACTTGCTATGTGGGCCATTCATTGATAAATGAATGGATGAATGGTATATTGTAAATGTACTATTTTGCAGGTTGTGGAAAGTGACTAGTATGGCCCAAATAGGATAGTAAATATGGTCTGCGTACCATTAATTTGAATGTAAAATTGGTCTTATGCACCAAAGTTTTATTTAAATATGGTCTGCGTATCATCAAATAGTTGTAATTAGTTTTAATTATAGCATATCCTATTTGAAGAAAATGGCGCCTCCCATGGTGAAATTCAAGACGGAGTTTGAAGTTGAAGCTTCAAGATGAAGTCGAGCCATACTAGATCACATTTAATTCTTATGCATGTTATAAGTTATTTATTGCTTTAAATATGTCTTAATAATGCATGAGATTGTGGCTTTATTATGTTGCATGATTAAGGATTTTAGTTCACTTAAAATCTAACCAATATAGTAAGAGCCTTAAGTTCCAAACTTTGAAAATTGAGTTAAAAGGTGTCATTCCAAAATAACGCTTACTTGGATAACCTTTACATCAATCTAGTAATAGTTTTCCGCCATAGCGAGGTGTTACTTATTGATTCTAAAGGGGTAAGGTACACAAGTAATTGTGAGTACATGTTAGTTTTGGTAAAACTCAACGATATAAGTAAAGAGTCCTTTTATGTCGTGTCAAATGAGATAGGTGTAGACACCTAAATCGTGTCTCCCCTTTGGGATGATGACCATACTATTATCCTTGCTAGGTGGTTGGAACAAGTCCGTGCGGAAGTCCCAATTGCTAAAATATATTCCAAAGTCCAAAATCCAATCCCCAAGACCATTCCCATTACGGAACTCGGTACAAAATTAAATTCCCAAAAATCAATATCAAAATACAAACACAATCTCACCCAATGGACCTCTCCATTGGTTTTACAAGACCTTTTCCAGTTAAAATGACACTAAGTCCAAATTCGAGCGCCGACCCACAAAACCGAGCAAGCCGGGCCTCGTCCCGTAAAACCAAATTCAAAAACCCGAAAACAACTAGTTTTTAGTCGCAAAATCAAAGCCTTAATCAGTAAGCAAATGCTACGTGCCAAAGTTAGTACATTTCGTACAATGGTACATTCACAAATGCCTTGGCGTTTCCTGTGCCACGTCAGCGGCGCCAGGCGCCAGAGCCTGCGCTGGCCGCAGCTGGCACTTGGCGTTTAGCCATCCAATTTTCTATTTAAACCCTGATTTCCAAGCATTTTAGGGAACCAAATTACAATCAGAACGTCGTAATTCTGAAATTCCCCCTCAAAAATCAAATACAAAAACTTCAAACTCTCATACAAATCTCAAGTGTTTAAGCATTTGGGTTCTCCAAGAGGAATTCTAACCTAAACCTAACTAAGTAACTCCGAATCCCAATCCTAATCTACTATGTGTTCTACAATTTCTCTTTCAAAATGATTAGGAAAGTTGACACTTTTGCTCTCAAAAGTGTCACTTACAACAATCACATATTTTTACAAAATCAACAGTTTCTATGATTCAAATACAAAGTTTTGGATTCCATGATGTTGAAGGTTGTGTTTAATCACTTCCTTAAACTACAATCATTTTCAAAATATGGAGTAATCAGAGGTGAGGCCTTTTTAACATTTAAAGGTCTAATATTTGACATTCAAGACTCCTCATTTCAATATTCAAGTACAAGTTTCATTTTCAAGATTCTATGATGTTTAAGGTTGTTTGTAATCACTTCCTTAAACTAGAATCATTTCAAGTTATGGAGCACATCAAAGGTGAAACCATTTTAACATTAAAAGGTCTAATATTTGAGATTTAAGACTCCTCATTTTAATGTTCAAGTGCAAGTTTCATCTTCAAGATTCTATGATGTTTAAGGTTGTTTGTAATCACTTCCTTAAGCTAGAATCAATTCAAGTTATGGAGCATATCAAAGATTTAACCTTTTTAACATTAAAAGGTCTAATCTTTTAGATTAAAGACTCCTAAGTTCAATGTTCAAGTTCAATATTCAAGTTCAATATTCAAGATTCAATATTTTAAGTTCAATTTCTATACCCAAAATCTAAGATAATTTTGGATGAGCAATTGGTCCTAAATTTGAGATTTTTAGACTTGAATCCGTGTCGGACGCACTTATTATTAAGTAGTCGTTTGGCGTTCGGATCTCAAATACAATAGTTCAATTTCAATATCGCAATTTCAATATCGTCATTTCAATATCGCAATTTCAATAACGCATTTCAATATCGCACCTTTCAATATTGCACTTCAATTTCGCACCTTTATTATTTGCTATTTCAATTCCGCGTTCTTTACTCATCTCACTTTGAAATGTTGTGGTTGTGTACGCACTTTCGATAGTTCCTTTATTTATTGTGATGTTGCTTTACATGTTTATTGCTTTAATCACCACACATGCTAAATACAAAAAAATGCAAAGTTACACCACGCTTAACAAAGATAATTTCTTGGACAAACCGGCCTTAGGTTCCTGTAAGGGGTGTTTTTTTGCGTATGTATTGCAATTCCCTACAAGGGGGGCGGTTTTTAGAAACCATCGTACTTTTGTACCTCGAAAGAGTCGCCACCAAACATTGTTTAGGGTCTTGTTTGGAAACACCTCAAATGACTCTATTAGGATAAGACTTGAATCTTCGAAACGGATGGTTGAGATCCGGGCACGGGAACGAGATGCTTATTCCGCGAGCTTTAGAAATTATTCGAGTACGTGACATAGCATTTTCGAAAATACCCTAGTTTAGACTATGTGGGTTTGAATTTAGAGCAAATAGAATCTCTACTTGGTATGGTGGTCACTTTGCTTTAAAGTTAATTTAAGGGAACCTAAGATCGGTTTGTCGAAGAAATTATCTTTGTTAAGCGTGATGTAACCTTCTTTTTTGTTGTATTTAGCATGTGCGGTGATAAAAGCAATAAAGCAAATAAAGCAACATTACAATAGCAAATAAGTGCGGAATTAGTAAATACAAGACCCCCTAGAGACGGACTAGGGAGTAGGTCCACATTGCCTAGAAGGACTAGGCAAGTAAAGATGCGGAATTGAAATGCGGAATTGAAAGTGCGATATTGAAATTGCGGAATTGAAAGTGCGATATTGAAATTGCGGAATTGAAAGGTGCATAATTGAAATTGCAATATTGAAAGGTGCATAATTGAAATTGCGATATTGAAATTTGTACTTGGGCACATTAGATTCGATCGCCAAGCGGCTCCTTAAAAATAAGTGCGCCCGACACGAATTCAAAGCCAAAAATCTCAACTTGGGAGAAGTTACTCATCCCAAAGTATCCTAGATTTTGCATATAGAACTTGAACTTGAAATTTGGAACTTGAAATATTGAACTTGAAATATTTGAACTTGAACTTGAAATATTGAACTTGTACTTGAAATATTGAAACTTAAGAGACTTGAATCTCAAAGATCAGGCCTTTTAATGTTGAAAAGGTTAGATCTTTGATGTGCTCTTATTTTGAAAGGATCCTAGTTTAGGGAAGTAGTCATGAGCAACCCTAAACATTGTGGGATCTGATGAGCGGCATTTATGTCGCTCTAAGCCTAGGATTTTATAGAATTTTATTAAGCTTTTTGATAGTTTTGCGTAGTTTTGTTGCATTTTTATCCCCTTATTCCATCTTTGTACTTTTCAGGTAAAACTGTTGAAAATTATGGAAAATAGCTGAGAATTTCTCAAACAGGGCCCGTGCGATCGCACGGGATTTATGTGCGTTCGCACGGGTCAGCAAAGTTGCCTCCAAAGTCAAGCAGGTTCGTGTGCTCTTGCCCCAGAAGTGTGTGTTCGCACAAATTTGGAAAATTGATGCAGGAACTATATGAGAATTTGTGCGATCGCATCACAGAGGAGCTCGTTCGCACGAATCTGGAAAATCAATGCAGGAATTATGAGTGATTTTGTGCGATCGCACCACAGAGGAGCCCGCTCGCACGGAATTTCGGTGGGCTCGCACTGAATTCCTGTGCGAGCACAGGAGGATGTATGAAGATTTGGCCAAGTCAGAACCGTGCGATCGCACGGTTGCTGACCACGATCGCACGACACGAAGGAGGAGAATCGTCGCTGAGCTCGTTCGCATGGATCACAGCACGATCGCACTGGTGCGATCGCAGCTGGGTATGCCCGTTCGCACAGCTGCGCGGGATTCAGTTTTCGAGTTTAAATCTCTTATTTTCGGGGTTTAGTATAAATAGAATTTTCTTTATTTTCATTAACAATTAATTTCATAAATAGATTTTAGGAGGTTTTTAGATATTTTGCTCTTCAAGCTAGTGTTCTAGAGAGAGAAACTCATTGATTTTCAAGCTTCAATTCTGTAATTCCTTCAACTCTTCTCTTTTTCTTGCAATTTAATTCTTAGTTTCTTAATTCTTGCTCTTGCTTTGTTGTTGATTGTTCTTCAATTCCTTAATTTCTTGAATTCTTGATTTCATTGATTAAAGTTACTTTGATTTCCAATTTGTGATTTGATTGTGCAATTGAACTCTTAATTCTCTTCTCCTACTCCTTCAATATCATGCTTGCTAGCTTATTCTTAATGGATTGTTTGATTTCTAGAATGACTAGTGAGTAGAATTAGGTTAGGGTAAGGGGAGAATCTAGGGGCTTTATTAGGGGAAATTGTTGGTTGATTCATGTGATTAAATATGATTTGATGATAGGATATCCATGCTAGTTGAGTGGTAGTTGCAAATGCTATCCGATTAGAGTCACGTGGAACCATAGGATAGGTTTGGCGAGAGATTGTGGGCCTATCTTATGTGATCAAATGGCGGTGCCTATTATATGCTAGTTAGTTTAATCTAGGATTAGGCGAAAACTCTTCCGTGGATTAGACGCTTAGCGTTCCCTATCCGAGAGGTGGCGGGTTCGTCTTTAGATGTCATTTGCCTAATCACCATTTCGTTGCATGATCACCATTGCAAGATAGTTGAATTCATTTCCCCCGGTTTCCCTAGCCTATCCCCGACTCCCTAACGTTTCCCTTTCTTGATTCAATATTAGCATAATTCTTAGTTTTTAGATTCTTAAAAGTGACAATTCAAAACCAAATCCTTGTTCGAACTAGATTGACTTTCAAACTCAATAACCACCGTTTCTTTGGGACGATCCCTTTGCTTACCGCTAGCCGGTAGTTGAGTGGTTTTATAAATATTGTTTGCATAGGTTATTTTCTATCAACGACGGAAAATACGCCTATCAAAATGGCGCCGTTGCCGGGGAATGGCATCGTTGTTTGATTTTTCATTCTAGTTCGCTAGTCTATTTCATTTTTCATTTTCTTTTTTTTTTAAGCCAAAAAAATGGCAAATTCTCTTATTGCTCAAAATGACGAATCGATTTCGCTTGATGATCTTCTCTTTCTCCATGGTAATTTCCTAAGCTCTTTGAATTTTGAATCTCCAAAATCATTATTGATGAGGCTTGCTTTCATCAAATATCTTGAAATTCAAGAAGATCTAAGAATAGATTCTTGTTTGAATTCATTTGAGGTCATGCCCCAACAAGTTATCAAAGGCTTTTTGGGAATTTCTAACCTATTGCAAGAGTCTATTAAGGAAGTATCATGGAGAAGAGAAGAGTTTGAGGCTACATTGCCACCTATGATGCATGACATTGAGGAGTTGAGTATTGGAGAGTTTGTTCCTACTCGTTCCTCTTTGAGTGAGTGCATCGATGATGGTGATGAAAATCTATTTGCTCCATTTTTCCTCGAAGTGCTTAAGTCGATTCAAATTGAGGAAAAAACGAGAATGTGCCAACCAAAAACTTTTAGAATTGAATGAAGGATCTTATGTTGAGATTTCTTGTGCTTTATGTGATGTGAGTGAAGTTGTTTGGGAATCTTTTGTTCCCACTCCCTTCCCTTATTCCCCTGTCCGAAAGAAGAAACTCAACATTTATCCTTGATTTCCTATTTCTTTTCCCTTTTTGTCCAAACTCCCGCCACTTGAGGATTCCTTTTCCTCCATTGATCCTATTGATTCTCCTTCACCAAAGGAGCATGAAGAAGGGAGTATTTCTTTTGTTTTTCCTTTTGATTTTTCTTATTTTTGGTTCCTTACCCTTGTAGGCATAAAGTTGCATTTTACTTTGTGCTTGCATCTCTTTTGACTCTTGCCTACTTGTTACTATTGGATATGTTTGCCATTGCATATGACAAACTATTGCGATCGTTGTCGGGGTATTTACTAGAGGTAAGAGGCGTCAAGCTAATGACGTAAAAAGAGCGCTTCTCGGGAGGCAACCCGTGGGTTGTTG
Organism: Spinacia oleracea; assembly: GCF_020520425.1. NCBI lineage: Eukaryota > Viridiplantae > Streptophyta > Magnoliopsida > Caryophyllales > Amaranthaceae > Spinacia > Spinacia oleracea. The sequence goes on from NC_079490.1 coordinate 112,531,139, forward strand.
GCCATTTGGCCCATGTATACTAATTTTCTTGATTTTTGAAGTTTTTGTGGCTCAAGCTTTCTTGATGTGGAAATCTTTGCATCCATCTTTTCCATGCCCGGCTATTCCTATTGGTGAGTTCGTTCGTTATTACGGTTCTTTGCGGGACTTGCTCCCACGTCATCACCGGTAATATCCTTCTAACTCACATGCATTTTTTGGGTCGGGCATCTTTATTGTGGGGCATTGGTTGGATGGGTAGCTGTGTCCCTACTAGTTTCGATTTAGGCCTTGAGGACATGGCCTAATTCGAGTTTGGGGGGAGATTCTATTGTTTGCTACTTTGATTTCCGTGTGATGGATTGCTTGATTTTGTGAATATTTTGGATTTTGTGCATATTTCTTGATTAGTTTCATTGATTTTGTGAATATTTTCTTTCTTTTCTTTTACTTTTTACTTTCTTTTCTTTTCCTTGGTTTCCTTTTTCATTTCTTTTCTTTCTTTTTCCTTTTCGATCTTTGTCAAGGCAAGCTTTTCTAGATTTTTAGGCATTATTCTTGATTTGGGCAAATAAAATTGGAACTTGTAGACTAGAATGCTTTTATTCCTAATTGGTAGATGGTTGCACGGTTTTCAATGGCTTGGGTCGAATCTAGGATTTAGGTGTCAAGAAAGTTGGTTGAACTTTGGGTAGCATGCGTCTTGAACCCTTGGCTTGTGGTAAGATGGTGTCGATCTCTCTAGTGATTTGAAACCGGAGAGAATGGTATTTGCTCCCTTGTGAGATTCATGTTCAAATTTAGCCCAAACACATATACATTCATTGAGTGGCATGGATCCTTAGCATTGACTTTCTTATCTCCCGAGTTTGACCATTTCCTTCCCGAGACCGCGACCGAACTACTTTAGGGGACGATAGAAGCATTTCTTTCGGTGACTATTTTTCTTTTTTTAGTTTAGGACTTTGTTTTCTATTTTTCTCATATGTTTTTGTTTGCATTTGCCCCCTTGCTAGCCATTTGAGCCTTGCCCCTTCATTTCTTATGCGCACATTACAAGCCTAATAGCCTTTGTTTTATTTTCACCCTTAGAAGTGATAGTGAAGCTTTGAGTTATGATGCTTGATGGTTTTGAATGATTATGCAAAGTTGAGGAATGATTGTTATTGGATTGAATGGCAAAGTTTGGGAAGTATGTTGTATATAATGAATAAATGATGCAAAGTAAATTTGTGAAAAAGCCAAAAATAGAGAAAAGTTTCATTTGAAACACAAAAAAAGGAGAAAATCAAATCAAGAAAAGTTCAAAAAGAGTTTTAGTTTAGTGTAGTTGTTGAATAAGCTTGGGGTTACCCCAAATAAGTGGTATGAGTTTGTTTTTGGTTCGATTTGCTTGAGTTGAGTTCATTGATTACGCTTCACTTTAGGTATGAGCACCAAATCCCAAATTTGTTCCACGCCTTACCCCTAGCCTACGTTACACCCTAAAAATCCCTCTTGACCCTTTTGAGTTGAGTTATTGTCGGTGGAGGGAGGATTTGGTCGAGTTTATAGAATGGGATTATTATGCTAAGATGTCGGGTAGCCTAATCTTGTTTTTTCGACGCCTTCGCGGCGTCTCGAGACGCTATTCTCAAAGGTGGATAGGATCTAGAGATTTGACGTGGTATGCTCGGTTGAAGGGGAATTGATTAGTGCTTGCCCTTAGTTCTCTTAGCTTGGCACTTGAATCTTTCACTCGATTTAGGACATTGGTTAGCGTGCATTTGTTTATTTAGTTAGTAATATTAGCATTCTCTTGTGCTCGTTCCATAATAAAGGCCTTTATCTTGAGTTTTGTAGTTTCATTTTTCGTTTTCTTTCGTTTTCTATTTTCTTTTCCTTTCTTTTCTTTTTATTTTCTTTATTTTCCTTTTCTTTCTTTTTCTTGGTTTGTTTTTCATTTTTAGGTCTTGCCTTGATTCAATTTTTGGAAGAGTTATGGGTGTTTCTCCTTGGAAACCCTTGCGAGATCCCACTCGCCCTCATGAGCGATTGTGGGGTTCAAAGAGCTTGCTGCATGCGCTTAAATGCAACCGTGATTTCTACGAAAGTGAGTTAGTGTGCATTCTTGTAGTTCTTATTTTCGTAATTTTGATTTTGAATAATTAAGCTCATTCTCCTCCCCATTTCTCATTCTAGCTTCGCTTGAGGACAAGCAAAGGTTTAGCTTGGGGGAGTTTGATGAGCGACATTTATGTCGCTCTTAGCTTAAGATTTTAGTTCATTTCATTAGCATTTTATTATTATTTTTGCTTAGTTTTATCGTTTTTAGTTCGTTTATCGCATTTTTGCATTAATCGTAATATTTTCTCATCTTGCGTAGATTTTGGGCATTTTTGCTTAAAACGTGTCTTTTGTGCGCATTCTCATTGCGTAAGGGTAATTTTGAGTATTAACGTGTTTAATAGTGTGCCATTATGCTTGACGATGTTTAATATGATTTTACGATTTGCAAATATGCGATACGAATTAATAATATGCTATGCGATTTAATAAGTGTGCTAGGCGATTTTGATAACTTGGCTATTCGTTGTTTGTTGAGTGCAGCGACGATATTCTTTGTGTAGCGACGGAGCAAGCCACGTGCATATGTGCAGCCAGCAACACACGCAGCACAAGAACAACAGCTACAGCCCTGCAGTTCTATACACAAGCAGCCACAAAGGAGCTAACACAGCTACACGAAGCATCTACCTAGCTGCTGTTGGTTGAGCTTCGTTACTGCTCACAAAGTACACGAACAGCAGCCTCGTGGACTTATTTCCACGAGCATTTAAGTGCCTTGATAGCAGCCACAACCTAAAGAAATGCACGCAAATGGAACAGCAGCAACAGCTTAGCAACAACACACGCAAGAAGCCATAGTACATCAGCTATACACGAGCTCCCTGCAGACCTTTGCAGCAGCTCTTGTGCTCACCAAAAGGCTCCCTTGCAGTCCCTTGTAGCAGATACATAACAGCAGCAACTAAGGGGGTTAGCAAGGCACTTACAGCAGCCAAACACGAGCAAGAACAACAGCTAACCATTGAGCAAACAGCAACCATAGCTGCTGTACTTACGCGCACTTTCAAGCTCTTGTTCGTGGCTTTACAACAGCTATTTAAGCTCACCAACGAGCTCCTTTGCATTGCCTTGGTTGCAGTCTTGTAGCTCCATGATAACAGCAGCAAATAGCAAGAAGAACAGCAGCAAATAGCAAGATGAATAGCAGCCACAGCAACTCGCAAATAGCAAGTGCAGTAGCTGTGCGACCACACAGATTTAGCGTGTGTGCGCACACTGCCGTGCGACCACACAGCTCTGCCCGTGCGACCACACAAATCTGCAATAATGGATCAGGAACTCAGTGGTGTTTGGTGCGAACGCACGACTTCTTTCGTGCGAACACACGGCTGCGCGGAGATGTTTAAATACGAAAATCGCAGCATTGTTTTCACGTAATTTCATTTTCTAATTTTCATTTCTTAGGCTTAGCTTAGAATTCTAGAGAGAGAATTAGTTTAGGGCTTAGATTAGAAATTAGGATTAAGATTCTTAGCTTCAAACTCTTCAATTCTTAGTGAATTCAATCATCAAATTTCAGATTTCTTTTCTCTTTCCTTTGAGCTTTGTTCTTCATTTTTGTTCTTCAAGTTTGATGCAATTTCTACAATTCAAGGTATAATTCTACTTTTCTTTTTGATTAGTTCTTTCATTCTTTAATTGCTTCATTAATTTCGTTTATGCTTTGATTTCATGCTTGAATTCTATAATTAGTTTCACATTTTGAATTTCATTCATTTTTCCCCAATTTTTGTAGTTTGAATTTTCTGAATTTTATTGTTTCAATTAGCTTCATTAGTTCAATTAGTTTCATGATTAGGATTAATATTAGTTTAATGTTGATATTAATCATGCAAATTGAGTAGTTTAGTCTAGAGGTTAGGGATGAAGCTTTGGCATTGAATTTGGGGAATTTTAGGGGAAATTCATGATTGATGTTGTGATTAAATGTGATTTAGTGCTAGGATTTTCCATGACCAATTGAGTAGTAGTTGCAAATGCTAGTTGATTGGATTAGATTGGAATGTATGATTTAGGTTTGGCAAGACATTGTGAGCCTATTTTGTGCAAGAGAATGATAGTTCCTATTATATGCAAGCTTATCTAGTTTAGGATTATGCGAAAGCTTTCCATAGGCTAGGTTGCTTCGCATGCTCTATTCTAGAGGTGGCGAGCACGTCATTAGTTTTCATTCCCCTATTTTCTATGTCGTTGCATATTCATGAATGTCTTTACCTTGTTATTTCCTTGATTCGATTTCCATTGCTAATTCCCGAAACCTCTAGAGCTTCCTTATTTGTTTGTTCCTCCAGTTTTCATTAGATTAATTCAAAAACAAATCATTTTCCATCCGAACTAGCTTGTGAACGCATAGATTGATAAGTCAAGCATATCCATTCCTATAGGACGATCCCTATACTTGCCGCTATAGTCCATATAGCTGGTTAGTTAGGTGTTTTATAAATATTGTTTGCATAGGTTATTTTCTATCAACGACGGAAAAAACGCCTATCAGGATCTTGAAACTTGAAAACTTGAACTTGTATATTGAAAAATGGAGTCTTGAATCTCAAAAGACTAAACTTTTAAAATCTAGAAAGGTGTCATCTTTGATTACTCCATACTTGAATGTGATTCTAGTTCAAAGAAGTTATTGCAAACAACTTTGAACATCCTTGAATCTTGAAAGTTTGCATTTTTGTATTTTGAAAAGTTTGGATTTGAAAAGATGTATGATTGTTGCAAGTGACATTTTTAGTAGTAAAAATGCCAACTTGCTAATCATTTTTGAAATAGGAAAATCAAACAAACATGATTGAATATGGTGGGATTCGGAATTACCTATTTAGGTTTAGGCAAGAATTCCTTTTATAGCTCCCAATTGCTTAGAACTTGAAGTTTGTATGTGTTTTTGAAGGATTTTTTGATTTGAATTTGAGGCGTAATTTTTGTATTGCGACGTTGTATATTGAATCTGCCTCCCCAAATACTGGAAATTAGGGGGTTTTTACAGGAAAAATGGCTGGAAAACGCCAGCCATTGCCAGCGCAGCATGCCAAACCAGCGCCCAGCGCTGGTGACGTGGCATGAGTGCTGCCAAAACAAGGAAGCGGGCTCCGTCCTTGATTTGTCTTGTATTGATGTACCTTCGTACGAATAGTACGATGCTTGGAACGTAATGTTTGCTTGGAGGTTAAGACTTGACTTTGCGTCTAAAAACAAGTCGTTTCGGGTTTTGAATTCCGGTTGTACGGCTTGCTCGGTTTTGTTAGTCGGCGCCCGAATTTGACTTGCCTTATATAATTTTGAGTGGAAAAGGCTTAGTAAAACCAATGACATGGTCTACTAGATGATATTGTACTTGGATTTTGAAATTGGTTTTTGAAAATTGTATTTTGTACCGAGTTCCGGGAGGGGAACGACCTCGGGGATTGGATTTTGGATCTTGTATTTTGGAGATGTTCTTAGCAATTGGGATTTCCGCATGGAGTTGCTCCAACCGCCTAGTAAGGATAATGGTATCGTCATCATTCCAGAGGGGAGACACAAATTAGGTGTCTACAGAAGCCCCCACTTTGACTGAGCATTCGGTTAGGAAAGCGCAAGCCAAAGTATTTCGAAAGGGACGGAGAATGATCAATATGTTCTGCAATCAAGACCATTCTTTGTACGCCGGTACCTGCACAAAACATGCGTTAGGAAAAAGGATAGAGTCTACCTCCGTTCGGCTTTGACGACTGCGGTCCGTATTTGTACTACACTCCCGTCTTTGAATTTGGGACGGAGCTTGGCATCGAAAATTTTGAATCTTGAATTTTTGAATTTTTGAATCTTGAATTTTTTGAATTTTGAATACCCGGTGTTGATCCATTGGGGATGTGCTTTGCTGGGGATAAGAGCTTTTGCTGGCCCTTAAGATTTTGAAATTTCGGCTGACTTTCCTGGAGCTTGGGTCCGTTGGGAGTCGAACGCCTGAGTCATTGTATTTTTTGGACTTTTTATTCTTGAAATATTCATCTGTTTTTACTTGGAGATACGGGTGTATACCCGCATTTTCGAAAGATGGCCTAATGCGACATTTGATGCTTGGTGCGGAAGACCGTAGCAGTAAAGGACGTGCAATCAGCACAGGAGACCGCGCGCAGCAGATTCTACGCGTGCAGCAGGCAGCGTCCAACGCGGGCCTCGGCGTCTGGCGCGGGGTTGAGCTATAAAAGCTCCCCTTGCCGTGCCATTTTGCGGCACACTCTCTTGAATTCTGCTCTTCTCTCTCAAAGGTCGATTATGCTCTTCCCTTGGTCTTGTTCTTGCCTTGTCCATGTAAGTATTCATGTTTTTGCTTATGAAATAACTCTAGGATTTCATGTAGTTTTGATTTTCTTGTACTTTGAGATACTTGTTAGTATCATGCTTGCATGATAGTAGGCTTCTTGAATCTTGTAGAAAATTGTTTGATAGCCACTCGAAGTTGAACTGTTGGAACTTGTAGTTTGAATTTTTTTTGAAAATTTTCTTGAATGTTGTACCTGGTATTTGTAGATAGTGCTCTCATTGGTGACCTTGCGGGGTCTCAAGAAAGCATAGGCTAGGCTGCCTAGATGTTGTTTGTAGAGTTTTGGAATGCCGGCTTCGGCATGGGTAGCCTAGGCGTTGGTGTTGAACTTGTGTACCTGCTTTGGCGCGGATAGCCTAGGCGTTGGTGTAGAACTTGTATACCTGCTTCTGCATCGATTGCCTAGGCGTTGGTGTAGAACTTGTATACCTGCTTCGGCATGGATAGCCTAGGCGTTGGTGTAGAACTTGTATACCTGCTTCGGCGTGGATAGCCTAGGAGTTGGTGTAGAACTTGAATTTTGAAGTAGAGGTCGCAGGCTGAATTAGTACTGTCACTGGGGATTTTTGAATTCTTGACTTTGTATAGGCTAGTATAGGATAGCCTCTGAATTTTGATTTTTGCACGGGCTAGTATAGGATAGCCCCCAGTTTAGAATTTTGAAACTTTGTACTCTACATGATTTAGTATGCCTCGTCATACTCGGAGGAAGCTCGCCGAATCTTCGGTGGTTCGAGCTGCTAAGGAGGACGCTTCGGACGATGAAGCGGCTGCGGTAAATGCTCTGGATGGGGGTATGATTCCCCGGAGAGCACCCACTTTTGTTGGTACTGGTTGGAGTCCTTCCGATCTAGTATTTCGATCGGAGTTTCACTTGTCTCAGCGGCCTCGCGCTGGCTTGGTGAGTCTTGTACTATTCTTTGAATTTGTATTTTGTACTTGTATAGGTTTTGAGCTGATTCGTTCATCTGTAGGCTGACGAAAAGCCGTTTCGCACCTTCTGGTCTTTGGCGGAGCTTCAGAAGGCTTTTGCAGCCATCCGTGCTGACAAGGAGGCTATGGAGATCTGGTTGCAGACGGGCCTGGTTGACTTCTAGCGTGCCATGGGAGGTACTTTGAGGAGAACGGGGATCAAATCCCGGCTATGGGCTTTGTTAGAGCGGTGGTGGGATACCACCACCACTTTTCATATGGCATGGGGGGAGATCCCCATTACCCCTTTTGAGTTTGTCATGATTACGGGTCTTCCTTTTTCTGAAAGGAATGTGACCTTTGATTCGGAGCTGATGTGGCGCTCGGCCGCTGCCAGGGCCTTGCTCGCCCTGTTGTTGACTTGTCAGAGGACGACACCCATGCTTCCGTGACGGTGATTGTGGATGCTATCCGTGGTGCGGGTGTGTCATGCAGAGCAGAGGGTTAGGCTATTCCTCTTAGCTTTGGTGAGCAGAGTGATGGCCCCGAGAAGGAACAGTCGGGTGCATATTAGATTCCTGTCAGTTCTGCGAGACTTGAGGGCTGTTTCGAGCTACAACTGGGGTGGTTTGGCTTATAGCCACCTCTTGTATGAGATGAAGCAGGCCTCCCGAACTGCGTCGGGGTGCGACCCGAGCATGGCTGCTCTGTGGAGTGTGCTGGAGGTATTGAAGACTCCTTGTACTTTGTGCCTTATACTTGTATGTTTGCATTTGAAACATATCCATTCCTATGGGACGATCCCTATACTTGCCGCTATAGTCCATATAGCCGGTTAGTTAGATGTTTTATAAATTTTGTTTGGTGAGGTGAATTTCTATTCAACGACAGAAAAACGCCTTATCAAAATGGCAAAGTTGTCGGGGAATTGCATCATTGTTTGATTCTTCATTCTAGTTCGCTAGTCTAGTTCATTTTTCATTTTCTTTTTCTTAACAAACCAAAAAAATGGCAAATTCTCTTGTTGCTCAAAATGACGAATCGATTTCGCTTGATAATCTTCTCTTTCTCCATGATAATTTCCTAAGCTCTTTGAATTTTGAACCTCCAAAATCATTAATAATGAGGCTTGTTTTCATAAAATATCTTGAAATTCAAGAAGAGCTAAGAATAGAATCTTGTTTGATTTCATTTGAAGTCATGTCCCAACAAGTTGTAAAAGGCTTTTTGGGAATTTCTAACCTATTGCAAGAATCTATTAAGGATGTTTCATGGAGAAGAGATGAGTTTGAGGCTACATTGCCACCTATGATGCATGACATTGAGGAGTTGAGTATTGGAGAGTTTGTTCCTACTCGTTCCTCTTTGAGTGAATTCCTCGATGATGGTGATGAAAATCTATTTGCTCCATTTTGCCTTGAAGTGCTTAAATCGATTCAAATTGAGGAAAAGAAAGAACGTGCCAACCAAAAAGATTTTAAAGTGAATGAAGGATCTTATGTTGAGATTTCTTGTGCTTTATGTGATATGAGTGAAGTTGTTTGTGAATCTTTTGTTCCCACTCCCTTCCCTCATTCCCCTTTCCGAAAGAAGAAACTCAACATTTATCCTTCATTTCCCATTTCTTTTCCCTTTTTGTCAAGACTCCCACCGCTTGAGGATTCCTTTTCCTCTATTGATCCTAATGATTCTCCTTTACCAAAGGAGCAAAAAGAAGGGAGTATTTCTTTTGTTTTTCATTTTGATTTTTCTTATTTTTGGTTCCCTACCCCTTGTAGGCATAGAGTTGCGCTTTACTTTGTGCTTGCATCTCATTTGACTCTTGCCTACTTGTTACTATTGGAAATGTTTGCCATTGCATATGACAAACTATTGCGATCGTTGTCGGGGTATTTACTAGAAGTAAGAGGCGTCAAGCTAATGACGTAAAAAGAGCGCTTCTCGGGAGGCAACCCGTGGGTGTTGGCCATTTGGCCCATGTATACTAATTTTTCTTGATATTTGAAGTTTTTTGTGGCTCAAGCTTTCTTGATGCGGAAATCTTTGCATCCATCTTTGCCATGTCCGGCTATTCCTATTGGTGAGTTCGTTCGTTATTACGGTTCTTTGCGGGACTTGCTCCCACGTCATCACCGGTAATATCCTTCTAACTCACATGCATTCTTTGGGTCGGGCATCGTTATTGCGGGGCATTGGTTGGATGGGTAGCCGTGCCCCTCCTAGTTTCGTTTTAGGCCTTGAGGACATGGCCTAATTCGAGCTTGGGGGGAGATTCTATTGTTTGCTACTTTGATTTCCGTGTGATTGATTGCTTGATTTTGTGAATATTTTGGATTTTGTGCATATTTCTTGTTTAGTTTCTTTTATTTTCTTTATTTTCTTTTTCATTTCTTTCTTTCTTTTTCCTTTTCGATCTTTGTCAAGGCAAGCTTTTCTAGATTTTTAGGCATTATTCTTGATATGGGCAAATAAAATTGGAACTTGTAGGTTAGAATGTTTTTATTCCTAATTGGTAGATGTTTGCACGGTTTTCAATGTCTTGGGTCGAATCTAGGATTTAGGTGTCAAGAAAGTTGGTTGAACTTTGGGTAGCATGCGTCTTGAACCCTTGGCTTGTGGTAAGATGGTGTCGATCTCTCTAGTGACTTGAAACCGGAGAGAGTGGTATATACTCCCATGTGAGGTTCATGTTCAAAATAGCCCAAACACATTGTTTACATATATTGAGTGGCATGGATCCTTAGCATTGACTTTCTTATCTCCCGAGTTTGACTATTTCCTTCCCGAGGCCGCGACCGAACTACTTTAGGGGACGATAGAGGCATTTCTTTTGGTGACTATTTTTTCTTTCTAGTTTAGGACTTTATTTTCTATTTTTCTCATATGGTTTTGTTTGCATTTGCCCCCTTGCTAGCCATTTGAGCCTTGACCCTTCATTTCTTATGAGCACATTACAAGCCTAATAGCCTTTGTTTTATTTTCACCCTTAGAAGTGATAGTGAAGCTTTGAGTTATGATGCTTGTTGGTTTTGAATGATTATGCAAAGTTGATGAATGATTGTTATTGGCATGAATTGCAAAGTTTAGGAAGTATGTTGTATATAGTGAATAAATAAGCAAAAGCAAAAGTTCTGAAAAAAGCCAAAAATAGAGAAAAACAAGGCAATAATAAAAGTTTCAATTGAAACACAAAAAAAAGAGAAAATCAAATCAAGAAAAGTGCAAAAAGAGTTGTAGTTTAGAATTGTTGTTGAATAAGCTTGGGGGTGCCCCAATAAGTGGTATGAGTTTGTTTTTGGTTCAAATTGCTTGAGTTGAGTTCTTATTGCGCTTCACTTTAGGTATGAGCACCAAATTACCAAATTTGTTCCACACCTTACCCCTAGCCTACGTTACACCCTAAAAAGTCCTCTTGACCCTTTTGATTTGAGTCATTGTCGGTGGAGGGAGGATTTGGTCAAGTTTATGGAATGGATTGTCATGCTAAGATGTCGGGTAGCCTAATCTTGTTTTCCGGCGCCTTCGTGGTGTCTCGGGACGCTATTCTGAAGGGGGGATAGGATCTAGAGATTTGATGTGGTATGCTCGGTTGTAGGGGAATTGATAAGTGCTTACCCTTAGTTCACTTTGCTTGGCATTTGAATCTTTCACTCGATTTAGGACATTGTTTAGCGTGCTTGCGTCTATTTAGTTAGTAATATTAGCATTCTTTTTGTGCTCGTTCCATAATAAAGGCCCTTATCTTGAGTTTTGTAGTTTCCTTTTTCTTTTTCTTTTTCTTTCTTTTCTTTTCCTTTCCTTTCTTTTCTTTTTCTTTTCTTTTCTTTCTTTTTCTTGGTTTGTGTTTCATTTTAGGTCTTGCCTTGATTCGAATTTTTGGAAGAGTTATGGGTGTTTCTCTTTGGAAACCCTTGCGAGATCCCACTCGCCCTCATGAGCGATTGTGGGGTTCAAAGAGCTTGTTGCATGCGCTTAAATGCAACCGTGATTCCTACGAAATTAAGTGAGTTAGTGTGCATTCTTGTAGTTCTTATTTTCGTAATTTTGATTTTTAATAAATAAGCTCATTCTCCTCCCCGTTTCTCATTCTAGCTTTGCTTGAGGACAAGCAAAGGGTTAGCTTGGGGGAGTTTGATGAGTGACATTTATGTCGCTCTTAGCTTAGGATTTTAGTTCATTTTATTAGCATTTTATTATTATTTTCGCTTAGTTTTATCGTTTTTAGTTCGTTTGTTACATTTTTGCATTTATCGTTACATTTTCTCGTCTTGCGCATATTTTAGTCTTTTTTGCTCTAAATATGCCTTTTTTGCGCATTCTCATTGCGTAAGGTTCGTTTTGAGTATTAACGTGTTAATATTGTGTCATTATGCTTGTCGACGAGTTATATGTTGTACGATTTGCAAAATGTTAAACGAATTAATAATTTGATTTTCGATTTTTAATAAAATGCTCTACGATTTGTATTGATTGTGCTAGGTGAAGCAATCTACTTGGCTGCCTACCAAGTGAACGAATAACAGCAGCAACAAAGTCCAGCCACAAGTGCACATAAACAGCAACACAAACAGCACACAAACAGCCACCGTTAGCTGCTGTTCAAGGCTTCGCAGCAGCCCCCTTTGAGCTCTTTTTCATCACCAAACAGCCCCTTGATAGTGGATGTACAAGAGCAAGGGATAGCAGCTCCAGAACTGCAGTATTTCACACGAGAACAGCAACTACAAACAGCAGAAGTAACACGCAAAACAACAGCCTTGTACTTGTGTCTATAGCTGCTGTATTCGTGTCCTTGCAGCAGCCCCTTGGGCTCGTTTTCATCACCTTGCAGCCCCTTCATTGTGGCTATACGTGAGCTTTATTAGCTGCCACAACACTTCAGCACTGCACGCAAAATAGCAGCCATACATCGAGCAGAACACGTAGCAAGAAGCACAGCAGAATAGGAACTGTGGGCGCAGCAACCTCGCAGCAGCCTGTGCGATCGAATCCATTGTTGTGCGATTGAACTGCCTGCTGTGCGAGCGAATTTAAGCTGCTGTGCGGTCGAACAGATTGGAATTCTCAGACAGAAGCTCTAATTTATGGCGTGCGACCGAATGCTTTCTCTTGTGCGACCGAACACACTTTGTGCGACCACACAACACCCATTGTGCGGTCGAATACGATTCCGGGCTGCTATTATAAATACGAAAATCGCAGCAACTTGTAATGAGGCTTGCATTTTGTAAAACACGTAATTAGTTTTAGGATTTCAAAATTAGAATTCTCTCTTTAGAATTAGTTTAGGGCTTGGATTAAAGATTAGGATTAAGGATTCTTAGCCTCAAATTCTTGATTCTAAATTCAATTCAATCATCTAATTTTCAGATTTCCTTCCTTTTGCTTTGAGTTTTGTTCTTCATTTTTGTGCTTCAAGTTTGATGCAATTTCTTCATTTGAAGGTATAATTCTAATTCTTCTTTTGCTTTGTTCTTTAATTCTTTAATTGCTTCATTAATTTTGTTTATGCTTTGATTTCTAGAATTAGTTTCATGCTTTGAATGTTCTTGAGTTTTCCCCAATTTTTGTGGTTTTAATTTTCTGAATTTTATTGTTTCAGTTAGCTTCATTAATTCAATTAGTTTCATGATTAGGATTAATATTAGTTTAATGTTGATGTTAATCATGCTAATTGAGTAGTTTAGTTTAGAGGTTAGGGATGAAGCCTTGGCATTGAATTTGAGGAATTTTAGGGAAAATTCATGATTGATGTTGTGATTAAATGTGATTTAGTGCTAGGATTTTCCATGATCAATTGAGTAGTAGTTGCAAATGCTAGTTGATTGAATTAGATTGGAATGTATGATTTAGGTTTGGCAAGACACTGTGAACTTAATTCATGCAAGTGAATGATAGTTCCTATTATATGCTTGCTAATCTAGCTTAGGACTATGCGAAAGCTTTCCATAGGCTAGGTTGCTTCGCGTGCTCTATCCAAGAGGTGGCGAGCACGTCATTAGTTTTCATTCCCCTAATTGCTATGTCGTTGCATATTCATGAATGTCTTGACCTTGTTATTTCTTTGATTCGATTCCATTGCCGATTCCCGATTCCCGATTCCTGATTCCTCTAGAATTCCTTTATTTGTTTGCATTTCTAGCTTAGATTAGATTAGTTCAAAAAACTCAATTTCCATCCGAACTAGCTTGTGAACGCATAGATTGATAAGTCAAACATATCCATTCCTATGGGACGATCCCTATACTTGCCGCTATAGTCCATATAGCCGGTTAGTTAGGTGTTTTATAAATTTTGTTTGGTGAGGTGAATTTCTATTCAACGACAGAAAAACGCCTTATCAACGCCTTACCAAACGGAGCCTTAGTGTCGTTCCTAAGAGAAAACTTGGACTGCTTCGCCTAGTCGCATGAAGACATGACAGAAATCAGCACAGACGTCATCACCCACAAGCTCAACATCGACCCTAACTTCAAACCAGTAAAGCAGAAGCGACGAAAGTTCGCACCAGAAAGGAATAAAATCATAGACGAGGAAGTTCAAAAGTTGATAGACTCGGGGAAGATCAGAGAGGTCAAGTACCCGGATTGGTTAGCGAATTGTCGTCGTCGTCGGGAAAAAGAATAGCCAATGGAGAGTGTGCATCGACTTCACCGACATCAACAAAGCATGCCCTAAGGACCCATTCCCCTGCCACATATAGACGCCATGGTCGACGCCACCGCCGGCCACGAGCTACTCACCTTTATAGACGCTTATTCGGGATACAACCGGATACTTATGCATCCGGAGGATCAGGAGAAAACTTCTTTTGTAACAGATAGAGGAATTTATTGTTATAAAGTCATGCCTTTTGGTCTTAAAAATGCAGGCGCGACGTACCAACGACTGGTCAATAGGATGTTCAAAGATCAACTCGGAGACACGATGGAAGTATACATCGAAGACATGCTGGTGAAATCAAAGAAAGAAGATGACCACGTAGAACACCTACGACAATCATTCGAAATCTTAAGGAAATACGGCATGAAACTTAACCCAACTAAATGTTCTTTTGGAGTGTCGGCAGGTAAATTCTTAGGTTACATCGTCACTCAACGAGGAATCGAGGCCAACCCCGACCAAATACGAGCAATCATCAACATCCAATCCCCCAGAAACATAAAAAAGGTACAACGATTGACAGGACGGGTGGCGGCATTAAACCGTTTTATATCCCGGTCGTCGGACAAGTGTTGTCTATTTTATGATGTTTTGCGCAAAAACAAAGGTTTCAGTTGGACCGACGACCATGAAACAGCTTTGCAAAACCTTAAGAAATACTTGACGACACCAACCCAAAGAAGGCGAAGTCTTGCAACTCTACCTCGCCTTCAGCACAACAGCAGTCAGCGCCGTGATAGCCAGAGAAGACGAAAAACAACAACTACCCATCTACTACATCAGTAAGTCCTTATTAGAGGCAGAAACCAGGTATTCCTCCCTCGAAAAACTTGTTTTAGCACTCGTCACTGCCGCCATAAAGCTAACGCATTACTTTGAAACTCACCAAATAGTCGTGATGACTAACTATCCAATCAAGTCTATGATGCGTAAGCCAGAACTGACAGGTCGAATGGAAAAATGGACGATGGCGCTTGGAGGATTCGACATCAAATACCAACCGAGGACAGCCATAAAGTCGCAGGCCCTAGAAGACTTTGTGGCAGACTTCAGCCCCAACTTGGAGAAGATAGAAGACGACGAAGTCAAACTCATCAACAACATAGAGGAAACAAGGACGCTCTTCGTCGATGGCTTGTCTAACTTTCGTGGTGCAGGTCTAGGCGTCGTGTTGAAATCACCACAAGGGGACACGATAGCACAGGCCATATGCTGCGACTTCAAGGCAACAAACAACGAAGCAGAATACGAGGCACTAATCACCGGAATGACGTTAGTTGAAAAATTGGGAGCAAGCTAGCGCACTCAACAACTTCATTGACTCACAATTAATTGTCAACAAAATCAACGGCGACTACGAAGCTAAAGACCTGAAAATTACCTTATACCTCGAAAAAAGCCAAAAAGTTAACCTCTAAATTTAAACCCTTCTCCATCAAACAAGTGTCAGGAGACCGAAACACACAGGCCGACGCCCTCGCCAACCACTAGTGGAAAAAATACCTGTTGAGGGGGGCATTTTGGGTTTATTGAGGCGAACAAGGCCCGCTGCGACAGACGTAGCTTCAACAGCTCAGTGATCTGTTGAGGCGGGCTTTGTTCGCCTCAACAGGTGATCTGTTGTGGGGGGCTTTCAAAAGCCCGCCTCAACAACCTCTACAGATAAGCGAAAAATAAGGACCTGTTGTGGGGGGCTTTACAGAAGCCCGCCTCAACAGCCTCCTCTGTTGAGGCTCACTTCTTAAATGCCCCCCTCAACAGGTCCTTATTTTTGCGCCAATACCTGTACATTGGCGCCATAAATTCATATGTTGTTGAGGCGTACATTAAAAGCCCCCTTCAACAACATTAATTTTTTTTTTCCAAATTCTTTTAAAATATAAAATAGGCGGCAATAACCACAACTAGATATATACTCCATTGAGTATTGAAACCTGTACCCAATCAACACCAAAATAGCAAAGGTATGAATCTGCTTATCTTTGATAAATAAATCATTACATTAACTTCATTTATATTAACCCAACAGAGCAAAGCGTATATATAGTACGTATGTTTACAATTTTTAAACACCTAGCTAGTCTAACAAATTACAACTAATATTAACAACTAAAGACAAAAGGCTAGAGAGCTAATCTAACAAATGTCTCTAATCCAGCCACTTAGGTCCCTTTAGATCATGCATTACAAACCTTAAGTAAGGTCGTGTTGACTTTCTTCCAATCGACTCGATCCCTAGCCTGCAAGTTGCATGGAAGGAAAATATATATGAGTACCAAAGTTTACACTCACGATATTGTCTTTACATTCCATTGAAGCATAAAATTAAAAGATATAGTTGCAGACTATAGAGATAATTAAGTACGTTGTTGACCTATAACGACCCAATGAGCCTTAAATGTGCATACGTAGATTAGAATGAGTTTTAGAAAGTTAACAATATGCATATTAGTCATGTAATAAGAATCAAATGAGTCCTTAGGTTCTTTAGTTCAAAGTTGAGAGCGGAAATGTCATTTTAGCTCTAAACATGACCTATAACGACCTAATGAGCCTTAAATGTGTATAAATAGATTTGAATGAGTTTTAGAAAGTTAAAACTATGCATATTAGTCATGTAATAAGAATCAAATGAGTCCTTAGGTTCTTTAGTTCAAAGTTGGGAGCGGAAATGTCATTTTAGCTCTAAATATGACCTATAACGACCCAATGAGCCTTAAATGTGCATACGTAGATTAGAATGAGTTTTAGAAAGTTAACAATATGCATATTAGTCATGTAATAAGAATCAAATGAGTCCTTAGGTTCTTTAGTTCAAAGTTGAGAGCGGAAATGTCATTTTAGCTCTAAACATGACCTATAACGACCTAATGAGCCTTAAATGTGTATAAATAGATTTGAATGAGTTTTAGAAAGTTAAAACTATGCATATTAGTCATGTAATAAGAATCAAATGAGTTCTTAGGTTCTTTAGTTCAAAGTTGGGAGCGGAAATGTCATTTTAGCTCTAAACATGACCTATAACGACCTAATGAGCCTTAAATGTGTATAAATAGATTTGAATGAGTTTTAGAAAGTTAAAACTATGCATATTAGTCATGTAATAAGAATCAAATGAGTCCTTAGGTTCTTTAGTTCAAAGTTGGGAGCGGAAATGTCATTTTAGCTCTAAATATGACCTATAACGACCCAATGAGCCTTAAATGTGCATACGTAGATTAGAATTAGTTTTAGAAAGTTAACAATATGCATATTAGTCATGTAATAAGAATCAAATGAGTCCTTAGGTTCTTTAGTTCAAAGTTGGGAGCGGAAATGTCATTTTAGCTCTAAACATGACCTATAACGACCTAATGAGCCTTAAATGTGTATAAATAGATTCGAATGAGTTTTAGAAAGTTAAAACTATGCATATTAGTCATGTAATAAGAATTATATGAGTCCTTAGGTTCTTTAGTTCAAAGTTGAGAGCGGAAATGTCATTTTAGCTCTAAATATGACCTATAACGACCCAATGAGCCTTAAATGTGCATACGTAGATTAGAATGAGTTTTAGAAAGTTAACAATATGCATATTAGTCATGTAATAAGAATCAAATGAGTCCTTAGGTTCTTTAGTTCAAAGTTGGGAGCGGAAATGTCATTTTAGCTCTAAACATGACCTATAACGACCTAATGAGCCTTAAATGTGCATAAATAGATTCGAATGAGTTTTAGAAAGTTAAAACTATGCAAATTAGTCATGTAATAAGAATCAAATGAGTCCTTAGGTTCTTTAGTTCAAAGTTGGGAGCGGAAATGTCATTTTAGCTCTAAACATGACCTATAACGACCTAATGAGCCTTAAATGTGTATAAATAGATTCGAATGAGTTTTAGAAAGTTAAAACTAAGCATATTAGTCATGTAATAAGAATCATATGAGTCCTTAGGTTCTTTAGTTCAAAGTTGAGAGCGGAAATGTCATTTTAGCTCTAAATATGACCTATAACGACCCAATGAGCCTTAAATGTGCATACGTAGATTAGAATGAGTTTTAGAAAGTTAACAATATGCATATTAGTCATGTAATAAGAATCAAATGAGTCCTTAGGTTCTTTAGTTCAAAGTTGAGAGCGGAAATGTCATTTTAGCTCTAAACATGACCTATAACGACCTAATGAGCCTTAATGTGCATAAATAGATTCGAATGAGTTTTAGAAAGTTAAAAATATGCAAATTAGTCATGTAATAAGAATCAAATGAGTCCTTAGGTTCTTTAGTTCAAAGTTGGGAGCGGAAATGTCATTTTAGCTCTAAATTGTGTTCTTTCACTTAGTTCTTAATGCTAAAATCAGAATAAGTGTCTATATTTTTAGATGCACAGATGTATGCTTGGATTTCATGGAAATTCCTGATAATCATCCATGTCTCAGGAACTAACACCGCCAGGTTAAATAAACATATTGTCGATCTGCTGATTCCTAGAAAGTGACAGACGTTTAAGTGAAACAATTCCAAATATTAACCAGGCAATGAAAGATATTTTGAAGCTGCTGTTGGTTGGCTTCTTGTTCGTGAACAAGGGACCACCCATGAAGGAAGTGAATGTATTTACACTCATAGTAAACTGCAAACTGAGGCATTAGCAGTATTGAAGGGCTTAACTTATGCTAGGCAACATCAGGTGGATAACATAGTTGTTAAAACGGGCAGCAGCAAACTGGTTCAAGCTTTGAAGAATTTCCCAAATAGGCCAAATGATTACATACAGAGCATCAACAGAAGCAAACATAGGAGAAACACACAGCAACAAGCAGAATTGCAGCAGTCATTAATAGCATAATATTCATACACATCAACAGATTCACAGCAGCAGCAAGACCAGCATATTAGTATTCAAAGCAATAAATTAGCAAATCCAGCAGACTTGTAATTATGGAAAAATTAAAGAACTTTACCAAATCCATGAAGATATAAACGCTTCCATCTTTGTGTCTAAACAACCTAAGTAAATAAATACTCGGTTGTAAAAAACTTAGCCCATTGCTCACGAACCACATCTATTTCCTCATCGGTATAAGGCGCATTTCTTGGATTGTAAGCCTGAAATAATTAAGTAACATGATAAGTAATGCTACTTGTAAATTAAGAATTCTACTACGTACAAGTACTAGTATTAGTAGTTCAACTAACATATGGTAAAAGAACGAACATTATCTAACCGCTCATCAGAGTTATGGTGTAACGTGACTATTTCATGCATGAACTTCATAACGTAATAGCCACACTCGCGGGCGCCGACTTGTTGAGCACACTGATTTGGAAACAAATCATAAATTATATATCCAAGTAGTTACCCAAAAAAAGTAAAGCTAATTAGTAAGCATGATACCTTTATAGGGTAGCCTTTCAACCCCTGCGTAGTCGTTCTATTCGGACAAATTCCATTATTAAACTTGTACACTTGGTATGCCCTGGAAGTTGAGTAAAACTTCATGAATCTGATTCGGCATGAAAAGAAATAACTTAAAAAGAAATGAAAGTAACTTACAAACACAAGATTCCCCATGCATTATTTTCTTGTTTGGAACCTTTCGCAGAGTCGAAAATATATGCACAACCTCTACGTAGGTCTAACACGTACAAAATCCAATGATTTCTGCATCATATATAAATGTTATTGCAACCTTACGCATGAAAATAACAATAACATAGCTATTTACCAAATATCGGTCAATCTCTAACACTTACTCTTGATGGTATGGGATCAAAAACCACTTGGTAATGTTAGAATCACCCTTCTTCTCCTTTTCAATTTCAGCATCGAAAACTACTTTCAAATACATTGATACAGCATGAGGGTTGGCCTTGCATCTAGAGTTTGACATCGCCTCGGGACAAACAAACCCAATCTGAGAGTTGTCAAATGCAAAGGTGTGCTCGTGGAGTAAACACCTACAAAGTAAATGTATAATGCAAAAATTTTAAAAACTATTATAGTTGACAAAACCAAAAATAAAAAGGTCGACGGAAAAGTTTACATCATATAGACTTGGATCACTGAAATGTTGAGACAGGCCCCTCTAAGGAACTCTTCAACGTCAACCTCATGTACATAAGTTTGTCGATCTTCGTCATAATGCCAAACCGAAGCGGGCATTGAGATTGAAGTATTTTTATATACATCACCGGGCGCCGTAGTGATGATAAACTTCAAATAATTGCATGATGGGCCAAGACCTTGAATTGTGTCGTCTGCCAAAGTTTGCTTCTTACTTTTGGCCGCCGATTCTTCAGTTTTACGATCACAACTACCTACCATCTCTTTGGATTTCTTAGAGTTCTTAGACTTCGATTTCGACTCCAACTTATTTGAGCATGAATTTTCCTGTAACAATTAATAATGTTAAGCTAGCATGAAAATTTCAGTGTTGAAGCACAGGGGAGAGGGAAGCATACGGTTTACCTTGGCCGTTAACTTCAGTGTTGTCTTCTCTTTGGACCCTAAATCAAGTGTTGCCTTCTCTTTGGCCGCTAATGTTGTTGTCTTATCTTTGACAACTAATTCTGTTGTCTTCTCTTTGACAATTAATTCGTTTTTCTTCTCTTTGGAGCTACCAACCACCTCTTCACAAATTTGACTCCTGGACTTCTTTGTTGGGCGTGGAGTAGAATCCTAAACAGAGGTAGGCAAATAGCAATAATAAATAAAAAGATGCATAACGCAATGAATGACAATTAATAATAAAAAATTTGTACCTCGTCTTCTTCGAAAATCACCAAGTGAATTGGCCATTGCACAAAACTAGCAAGAGCCCTGCCTAAGTTATTGAATCCATCTCCAGTAGGTACCGGAAGAGTGTCATCATCATGTCCGTCGTAAATACAATCAACTTGGACCTTATAATGACTAGGCTTCATCGATCTAAAGTGTTGGTGCAACGAACCATCCAATGGGTACGCCATACCATCTGCCACTATCACTTTGTTACCCAAAACTTTATCCTCAAGGGCAAGACGACATGGAGTTATGGCCTTCACAAATAAATTTACAAAATTTCAGAAATCACTACAAAGTACAGTATTAAAAACCTAGCTAGGGGTGTTTTGAGTGTATGCACTATAGAGAATATATACCTTCAGCTCGCGTGGTTGCTGCGATGAACTCGGACAACAGGTTACGAGTGCACGGTTAACATCAAACTCATCACTTACAAGAGCAGAATCAAGTGCGGGGGTAGAGAGGGTGTTTAGTTGACCGGTTGCTTTCAATGTGGCTAGTTGGTTTTGGAGGGCCTCCGCCACCTTTTTCTCTAATTGATCTTCAAACTCCCTTCTCACCGAAGCTCTGATTGATTCGATAGCCTCCGGTGATGGTTCAATATGGACACATCTACTACTTCGGTCTATTGGACCGAAAGCAACTTTGTAACCGACATTAACTCCACCTGTTGCCTTGACACGCCCACGGTGATCCTTTTTTCCCATAGCCTTGGTGAGGGCATCTTCTCCCTGGGTGAATGAAATATTTCCTTTTCCCTCTTCTTTTATGTACTCCAACTATAAGAATTAGGAAAGTAAAAATTAGATGGTATACATGATGGAAAGGAGAAGCAATCTTAGCAATAGAACTAGGAATTAGGAAAGAAAAGGATATAGAACGTAAAATTTCATATGCACTTACAGCCATCTTAGCAATATTTACGGCTTCTTTATCATTCGGGTCAACTTCCCACTTTCCCTCTTTGTTTTTAACTTGATGAGCCAAGATCCACTCTACTGATCTAAACTTCTTAAATCTATCTGGCGCTGTGGTGAGTGATGAGGTCACTGAGGAGGAGCCACTTGAGAGGGTTAAAGCTGCCTCTGGCGGTAGTCGCCCATCATTTATCCACTCTGGTCTCTTTCTAACATAACCCTTTTGGCCTGTGCGATGTGGGTGCTTGTTTTGTAATGCACTTTTACTTGCTTTTTCTCTACGAACCTGTCAAAAAACACATAAAGAACATGTCGAACATTTAAAGATGGCAACAACAAACTAATCATATAATTATATAAAAAAATATCTAGCAAAGTAAATTCATTATTACCAACATCTCCGGCTTGTTTCGTTCCATCACAAATGTTTTCCAATCATCCTCTGTGATTTGATGGTAGATGTCCCAAGGCATGTCATTTGTCTGATGTTTCGGCATTTTTTCTTTCTTAGTTATCCAACGCCGCGTTAACCTGGACTTGAAAGCTCCAAAGCGTTTCGCCACACACATATGAAAATATTTTTCTCTCCTTTTAGCCGGATCATCAATAATGTGGAACAGAAGCTGTTAATTTATGGATAAGAGATTGTTAGAAACGTATGCTACACAAATAGATAATCTAGGAGAATACAAATCAAGTTTTTATTCAATGTTTACCTTGGTCTCCTCCCAAAACCCCTTCTTTGTGTGTTCATCTAACGTTGAATATTCTTTCACATTAATGTTAATTCTAGCAGCACAAGACCCAACTTGCTTCCCGTATTCTCCTGACCATTCTCCATCGGGGATTCCATATTGATTATACTGAAGATGCATAGGCTTTTTGGCTTGAACTCCTTTTGACGGACCACGGAATTTGGTCTTTTTACTAGTGTTGGTACCTTGTGATTCCCCCGTAGGATGACTAGCTCCATCAATTCCCTGTATTTCATTATCACGATGATCATCCATGGTAGCTACGGTCCTGCAACAAAGAAAAGAGAGCAATACTTAGTAAAGGGAGCAATACTTAGAAAAGAGAGCAATACTTAGAAAAGAGAGCAATACTCAGTTTTCAGTTATAATAAAACAGAACTGTGCACTATATGCACAGAACTGATCTGAGTTGTGCAGATCAGTGCACAGAACTGATCAGAACTGACCAGTTCTGTGCACTGATCTGCACAGTTCTGATCTGAGCTGTGCAGATCAATGCACAGAACTGATCAGAACTGACCAGTTCTGTGCACTGATCTGCACAGTTCTGATCTGAGCTGTGCAGATCAGTGCACATAACTGATCAGAACTGACCAGTTCTACGCACTGATCTGCACAGTTCAGATCAGAACTGTGCAGATCAATGCACATAACTGATCAGAACTGACCAGTTCTGTGCACTGATCTGCACAGTTCTGATCTGAGCTGTGCAGATCAGTGCACAGAACTGATCAGAGCTGACCAGTTCTGTGCACTGATCTGCACAGTTCTGATCTGGGCAGTGCAGATCAGTGCACAGAACAGAACTGATCAGTGCACTGAGAAGCTAAAACAGTACTTCACTGAGTTGATTAGTGCAATTGGCCAAAGAATCTCTGTTTATTTTGATGAATTTCAGTTGCATTGGAAAGAACTGATCAGCCTCTTTAATTTTTTATATATAACCAGGTCTAGGGATACAGCCGAAACAGCATAACAACAATTTTACACAATTCGCTATGATAATAATCTACACAGAAAACGGTTTGTAACAGCTTCTGAATTGCTTTCCTGAGATTTAACAGCTTCTAGCCTTCTAGTTAAGGATGACAAAAATGTTATTTATAAGTTCAGATTCAGGGTGTATTGTTTTTCTGACATTTTACAGCTTCATGCTGCTTTTCTGGTTATGGATGACACAAGTTACAAATTTTGTAAGTTTTGAAACTTCAGGAACAGGACAGTTTCTAGACATCACTCAGATTTCTATTCCTGGTCTAATTTGATGATTCTGGAGTTCAAATCTTCACCTTCAAACATGTAAATTACACCATACTGTAAGCAAAGTATCAAATTACTGTCTGCTTCTTGTAAGAGCTGCTATTCCATATCAGAAACTATGAAACTTGATGAATATAAAATTCAAACACACACTTTGAGAAACTTCAAATATACAACCAACGAGTTTTACAATGCTTTTTGGCTAGAAAGAACATCCCTCCTCCAGGTCAAAGAAGCTTATTATAGCTTAATACAGCTGATACAACACACGATTTTCACTCTTCTTTACCTACAAAGAGTGACAAGATGTTTCCAATTGGCAATTGTAAACAAAGTCATCTTCAAAACGGTTTTTATGTACTTATCCATCATCAACCACCAGAAAGCAAACATCAGAAACTAAGTTACCAATCACAAAGCCATGCAAACAAGAACAGGTAATTGATATTATTAGACAAAATGTACTGAAAACTAACCTAGGAAAATTCAACTGCAATTTCTGCAACCTGTGCTTGGAACCTGGCTCACATAAGAGGATACGACATTCACCAAGTTTACACCTGTGTGAAAAAACCAGATAAAGTTAGTCAAGTTATTAGAAGTATCAGACTCTCAGTAACTTAAATAGGAGGGATAAAGTAGGAGACTATCACTGCAATTCCTCTTCACAATACAAGTGGCAATTGATTGGGGTTGAATTTTTAGAAAAAGAATATGAATTAATATCCACAAGTATCCTTCACTATTCAAATTTAAGTAGTCAAGATAACAAAAATTCCAAGGCGCACAGGCTTTCAGATATGAATAGAAAGAACAAAGTCAAAAACTTCAACAATGCATTAGAAGTGAAGCCCGAACTTACACATGTATGTTTCAATTACGATTCGTAACCCATATTCCTTCCGTATGATCTGTACGCATATGATTAGTATTATTTGCATCCTCCTCTTCTGGCAATGGTTGAACAACCATTGGTAACGGAGGTGTGTCATCATACTCATCATACTCATCTTCATCTACAACATCATCAATACCCAAAATATGTCTTTTTCCTTGGGCAACAACACGCCATCTAGGATCAATATTGTCAACCACATAAAAAACTTGCTTAGCTAGTGATGCTAGAATGAATGGCTCGTCACTGTCACTTAGTCGATCAAAGTTCACCAAGGTTAAACCCGGGAAAATTTCATCTTGCTTCACACCATTTTGGTTATTAGCCCACTGACACCGAAAAAGAGGGATCACAAAATAGGTATAATCAAGCTCCCATATTTCTTCGATAACACCATAATATGATTGTGTTGAATCAACCGGCCTTTTATCCTTAGCGCTTGCATAGACCCTAGATGATGCAACAACCTTTACTCCACTATTTTGCACTACACTCTTTTCATCTTGCCTTCTAGTGTAGAATGTGAACCCATTGATATCATATCCTTCAAAAGATCGAACACATAGTCGAGGACCTCGAGATAACCACTTGATCGTATCAGAAACATCATGGTCTTGTTTCTTTCCAACTTCCTTCTTAAACCATTCAATAAATGTGCGATTATGTTCCCGCATCAACGCTCTTTCCTTCAACTTAGGATTACAATGTTGCAATTCAAGCAGATGCTTTTCTAAATAAGGATGAACCTCTGTAAGATGCTGCAACACACAAAGATGTGCCTTCTTCTTCCTCTCCGATGGAGGAGATATCACATTTTTACCAATTACTCCCTCCCCTGCGAGCCTACCAACATGTCGAGATTTTGGAAGTCCTATTGGTTCAAGGCTTGACAAAAACTCAGCTAGATATCCAGAAATCTCTTCTTTAAGGACTCCCCGAATGATACTACCCTCTGGATTAGCCGGATTCCTTGCTTTGTCCTTTAAAGTCTTAAAAAATCTCTCAAAAGGATACATCCATCTTAAGAACACCGGACCACATAACTTGACTTCGCGAACTAAATGGACAATCAAATGCACCATTATATCAAAGAAAGAAGGCGGAAAATACATTTCAAATCGACATAGAGTTTCAACAACATCATTGTGCAAAGCATCCAAAGTCTCCGGATCAATCACCTTAGCACATATGGAATTGAAAAACAAACAAAGTTTGTTATAACATGTCTCACGTGTTTCGGCAATATCCCACGAAGTGCAATTGGCAAAAATACATTAATCAGTGCATGACAATCATGAGACTTCATACCAATCAACCTAAGGTCCGAGAGAGACACTAGGCGCTTAACATTCGACGAATATCCCGAGGGAACCTTAATGCCATGTAAGCACTCACAAAACTTCTTCTTCTCCTTTCTCGACATTGTGTAACACGCTGGAGGCAGAAAGGTCTTTGTACCATCCTTTTTTTTAACAGGCCACAAATCTGGTCGAATATTCTTCTTTTTCATATCTTTCCGCACATTCTCATTGTCCTTGGTCTTTCCTGGTATGTTTAGCAAAGTCCCGATGATAGCATCGCACACATTTTTCTCAATGTGCATTACATCGAGACAATGCCTAACCGACAAATCTTTCCAGTAGGGAAGATCCCATAATGGAGACACTTTCTTCCATAAAACACCCTTTTTAGACTTGGACTTGAAGCACTTACCGTATTTGGTTTCAACATTTTTGATACGTTCATAAACTTGTGATCCTGTCAAAGGTGTACGAGCTACTCCTTCCTCGGTGAACCCATTGAATTCCTTCTTCTTCTTACGATAAGGATGATATCGACTAAGGTGCTTCCTGAAATCTGGGTAGATATTTTTCTTGAAATGATCCAACCGTGTGGGCTTCATGTCCTCTTCACATATAGGGCATGCTTGTTCTCCTTTAGTTTTGTACCCAGAAAAGTTTCCATAGGCCGGAAAATCATTTATGATACAGAAAACCATTGCCCGCAATGTAAAGTTTGAGTTGGTGTGAGCATCGAACATTGGAACACCTTCATTCCACAACAATTTCAAATCATCTATGAGTGGAGCGAGATACACATCTATATCATGTCCTGGCTGCTTAGGCCCTGAGATGAGGAGTGACAACATGATATACTTGCGTTTCATACACAACCATGGAGGAAGATTGTAAATTGCAAGAAGAACCGGCCAAGTGCTATGCTGACTACTCAGAGAGCCGTATGGATTCATCCCATCTGTACATAGAGCAAGTCTCAGATTTCTAACCTCCTTGCCAAATTCAGGATACTTCTTATCAATAGTTCTCCATTGAGGAGAATCAGCCGGATGTCTAAGGAATTCATCTTTCTTCCTCCCTTCCGCATGCCACCTCAGATACTTAGCATTCTTCTTTACGGAGAACAAGCGCTCAAACCTAGGTATGATCGGAAGATACCACAATACCTTGGCGGGCGGTCCCCTCTTAGCTGAATTGGCCCCTTTACGCTTGTAACGCGACATAGAACACGTTGGACACTTATCCAAATTTTCATACTCTTTTCTGTAAAGAATACAATCATTTGGGCAAGCATCTATCTTGACGGCCTCTAAGCCTAAGGGATTCGTCAATTTGTTGGCATAATAGGCAGAGGTGGGAATGTCATTGCCATCGGGAAACCAAAGACCTAGTCGTTTCAATAATTTCGTGAAACTTTCTTTGGTCCAACCACTCTCCGCTTTCAAGTTGGAAAGTGATGCCACACATTCTAACAATTTGAATTTTGTACACCCAGGGTACAAAGGCGTCTCAGCAGCCTTTAATACCTGCTCGAGTATGTGAGGTCGTCCATTCAAGTGATCTTTCACCGCATCCATCATTTCATTTATTTCATTATCTTCTTGCTCATCATCATCTATCTCATTATTCTCAGAAATATCAGAATCACTCTCATCACTCTCATCACTCTCTGCCAGAACATCAAATTCATTCACACTAGAACTTGGACGATCAAGTATTTTCTCACCATGCCAAAACCAGACATGGTAATCTTGCTTAAACCCACGACGAAATAAATGATCCTCAATTTCATCAATATCAGCTAACCGCCTTACATTGTTACAATCACGGCAAGGACAATAGATCTTTGCGGCTTTCGTATTCCGTTGGTGTGCTAAAGCACATCTAAGGAACTCCTCAACCCCACTCAAGTATTCCACCGTAGTATGGTCACCGTACATCCAACGACGACTCATTTCTAATAACACAAGGTTTTACACAGAATTAGATAAATCAAGCCACAAATTCTTAATTTTGACACAAGAACTATACATCAGAAAAATGGTAAGACCTCATCTCAATTTTAAAACCAAACAAAACAGGAATATGTGTCAACATTAACATTTATTAGCTTCACATAAGATTTCACAGGAATAAACTAAAATCGATTTAAGTATAAACTAGCTTGGCATAAGATCTTTGTTCTCTAATGATGCAATCTTATCCAAAGATAAAATATCAGTAAAAACCATCCTCCAGTACTCAATCAATAGATCCCAGCGATGCTCATGTTTAGGTTTTAAATTAGTTACGAAACCCGCATTCAGTGTAAATAAACCCATTTGCACATTAGGTTAGCGGAATTGGGAGACTACACTTTGAAACACTAACGGGGTAGCAGAAAAAAGGCAACGTATTCACTTGGATTGGGTTCTGTTCGGGTTAATTCGGTTTACTTCATATTCATTCAGCTAAAATCAGATCAATCTAGCGATATCCTCAAACTCTGACTACCTTTTTTCAAGTACAATACAGGTCCAATAATAAATCTTGAAGTAAATAATCCAGTGAAGGCCAGGTTTATTACCACCAAGTCATATACAAGTAACCTCGTAGATGTCATTTTAGCATAATATCAAGGCAATCTGGCAGACATTCAGTCAGCTCTAAGTATCAGAGAATAGTGATAAACAAAAGAAAGGTGCTACCTTATAAACAAAAGAAAGTATCAGAGAACCTCATAACCTACCTCTACAACGGGTGCTATAGCATTTGAGCCACTATTTCCTCCCTTCCCAACATCAAGTTGAATTGAGATGTTGGCCTGAGACAAATCCACCCCAAATTCAGTCGCTCCTGGGTAATTAAGTCTCTTTAGTAGTCTGTCCAATGCCAAAAGCCAGACATTAAATCAAATGGCATTTCACCAAAAGCCATGTAATCCAAAACAGAAAACTAACCTAGCACGAGAAATTCAAACAAAAATGAAATTCAAGCAGGAATTCAAACAAAAAACAGATGGAGTTAGGTCGAGCAGGAATTCAAACAAAAAACAGGGGCAATTAGGTCGATGAACAAGGGAAATCAAACAAAAATGAAATGAAGTGGAAAATGCACGAGAAAAAAGAGGATTATTACCCAAGTAATTGCAAATAAAAACTAACCTAGCTTCACAAATCGATTGTGTGAAACAGATGGAGTCGCGCGAAGGTAGGAAAGACGACGGTGGGGAAACTCTCCTTCAGATGGTGGTGGTGGAGCCGCGCGGTGAGGAAGGTGGTGGTGGTGGTTATGGTGGTGGTGGAGTCGCGCGGTGAGGATAGGTATGCGTTGGAAGAGATGTGAAGTATGACGAGATCTAGCTTATCTGTTTGGCGGTGGTTTTAATTGATTTAAATTTAATGTGTGCCTATTGAGGCGGGCAAATGAAGGCCCCCTTCAACAGAAAGACCCTATTGAGGCGGGCAATTAAAAGCCCCCTTCAACAGCTTCTTTCTATTGAGGCGGGCTAGGAAAGCCCCCTTCAACAGCTTCTGTAGAAGCGAACACCACAAAAGCCCGCCTCAACCTGTTAGTAAAATATTTGACCCGCGTTGACTAAGTAGCTATTGAGGCGCGCTTATGTATGCCCCCCTCAACAAGGGGGCTACAACAGGGGTTTTTTCCACTAGTGAACCTAGGATCCGCACTAAGAAAATCACCATTCTCGACCATACCATTAATACACCTGCTGTCGCTCGCCATAGAAAAAGACATCCCACAAAATGCTAGCCTCGTCCTATCAACCACAAACACAGATAGCTGGACCAAACCCATTCTCGATTACCTAACGCACGAAACCCTACCCGATGACAAGCTCGAAGCCAGATAGATACTTTTCAAAGCTTCACGATATGTTATTTTGCAAGACGTGTTGTTTAAACGATCAGCCAATGGAATGTTGATGCGATTTGCAGAAAAAGCAGAATGGGAAGGATTACTAAAGCAATACCACGAAGGAGAATGCGGCGGACAAGAAGGCGGACAAAGCTTATCAACTAGGATCAAAAGGAACGGATACTATTGGCCAGCAATGCTCAAAGACGCCATGAGGTACGTAGCTAAGTGCGAAAAGTGCCAAAGACACGCAGGTATGACACATAAACCATCTGAGTTTCTACACCCCACTTTGACACCGTGGCCTTTCATGAAATGGGGGATGGACATCGTCGGTAAACTACCCGTCGCCCCAGGATAGAAGGTCTTTATGTTAGCTCTAACGGATTATTTCTCTAAGTGGATAGAAGAAGGTGCGTTCCAACAGGTGAGGCACAAAGAAGTATACTCGTTTATATGGACTAACATAATATGCAGGTTCGGAATACCATCAGAAATCATATGCGACAACGGATCGCAGTTCATCTGCGACAAGACCAGGGCTTTCTGCAGGACGTGGAACATCGAGCTAAAGACGTCGACGCCAAGATACCCCCAAGCCAACGGACAGGTGGAATCCAGCAACAAGACGATCATTACATCACTAAAAAAGCGTCTAGACGACAAGAAAGGACGATGGGAAGAAGAGCTGCCATCCATCCTGTGGGCCAATAGGACGACGCCTAGGACGGCGACGGGGCAGACTCCTTTTTCACGGGTGCGAAGCAGTACTGCCCCCTGAAGTGACATTGCCCAGTGCACGATATGGACTCATGACACCAGAACAAAACGACGTGGAACTAGGTGAGAACCTCGACAACACAGAAGACTTCAGGGAAGCAGCGTTGATAAGGATGGCTTCACAATAGCAGATCGCAGCAAAGTGTTTCAACAAAAACGTCAAAGTAAAAATGTCCAAGGAAGGCGATTGGGTGCTGCGCAAAGTGTTCCAAAACACGAAAGACCTAAACGCAGGTAAACTCGCACCAGCTTGGGAGGGACCGTACTTGATCGATAAAATCATCGGAAAAGGGGCATACAGACTCGTCACCAAAGACGGCAAGTCGGTCCCCCGAAGCTGGAACGCCACCCACCTCAAACTTTATCATTTTTGAACACTCGTCGTGGCCAATTTTATCAGTCGTCGTATTGTCACTTCTATTTGTTTTTTACTTTTTATCGCTTTGTTTTCATTTAGAACCATTACTGACTTAAGCATCGGAGGGCCGTTGGCACCCCCAACGGCCAATCCTCCTAGCAACCCATGTTTCCTTTTGCAGACTGCACGACGGATAGTGACTTTCCCACGCAGAGGCAACGATACTTAAAACAAGGCAGATCCCAAATAACGGCAAGTAAACAAGCGACACAGGTACTACTTTATATGTGCATAGTTCCATCGTTCAAATATCTATTATTTGTAAACGCATATTATGCTACGCACAACGAGAAGTCCAAAACACAGCAGAAAAACGCAAAATCCATAAGGAAAACACATACGATTGTAATTCGAAACACAAATTGCGCAACCTCTAGGGCCACGACTTTCAAAACATAGTTCAACACAAACACACACAAATTTTCCAAAGCACCCCGTCGCCGCCATCAACGACGAGTAAAAACATCCAGAAATAACACAAAAACAGAAAATATCCAAACTACCAACTATTAGACTTCTTCTTGGGTAGAGGCCAAGATCTCCTGTTCCTGCTCCTGCTCCGGGGCACGACAACGTCAGCAGCGACTGCCACCTCCGTCGTAACCTTTTTCAACGTCTCCTCTTGGAGAGCGACGATGGGGACATCTACCTCCTGTTGCGTAGCTGGAACCTCCTCCTCCTGCTCCGGAATGGGGGCAACTTCGACCGACGGAGTAGCGTCCACCTCCGTCGTAACCTTTTCCAACGTCTCCTCTTGGAGAGAGACGATAGGGACATCTACCTCCTGTTGCGTAGCTGGAACCTCCTCCTGCTGCTCCGGAATGGGGGCAACTTCGACCGACGGAGTAGCGTCCACCTCAGTCGCGCCAGTGCTGGCAGTGTCGGCCATCCTTGACAACTCGTCCACATCCACCACCGGCACCGCCAAATCCGCCATGGTACCACCATTAGCTATGAAATCATCCACCTCCTTTTGACATGGCCAGATGCTGGTCTCCCCAATCAAGCAAGAATACATCATTTGCGCTCTTGTCCTCCATATAGCCAACGCCTCCACATCCTTGATTTCTTCCTGCAACGCGTCGTACAGACCTTGCAAACCCTCTAACTCCGCCACCTTTGAAGCCAACTCTTCACGCACTTCTCTGACTTCTTTCGACACCTTAGCAATTTGCTCATCCTTAGCCTTCAACGCACCATCCCTTGCCTTCACGATAGCAGCCAAATCCGTCGCCTTCTTCTCCCCTTAGACTCCCAAGATGACGACGCTTTTTTGGTCGCCGCTATCGTCTTGCCTGCATCGGCTAACTCATCGCACAACTGCGCGTTGAACTTACGAGCAACCATCGAGGCTTGGAACGCCTGCATATAGAGGCATCGCAACGTAAATAAATGAACGCCGAGCCAAAAGATAAACATAAAAAGAATAAGAATAAATAACTTACACGCAAGCTCAGTTCAGCTGCGTCCGACGCAACAGACATCGGTGCCGCGTCGCGATAACGACGGAACGTCGAAGGCAAAATCAAACGATCAGCGTAAGGCCAAACGACGACAGCATCACCATCACCCAACAAGTTCAGGGGCAACAAGATATTTATGTTCTCGACAGGGTAGCCTTCTCAGCAGGACACTTCTTGGCCGACGCAGCAGGAACACTACGCTGAATAACAGCAGTCGACGGCGCCTTGAACGGCTTAGGAGGCGACGATGATGCGATGGGATGATGACCTTCGACCCCAATGATCACGGGCGTCTCAGGCGACGCACCTATCTTAGAATACCGAGGGACAATCGTCAAAACTTGCCCACCAGAAGTCGAAGACGACCTCAGTCGCTTCCTCGCACGTTTCTGTATCTTACTTTGCGACATCCTCGACACAGGCTTAGATGATAGAGTATGCTCTTCACCCAAAACATAATGAAACAAAAACCCCATTCAAATACCACCCAAAACTAAAGAGAAAACCAAAAACGAACAAACGATAAAATACCTGAAGTGTCAGCCATATCACCCGCTTCCTCTTCGGTAGACGACGAATTTGCCACTACCTCCTCAAGCAAGTACAACCTCTTTCGTCGACGAGTTAACTGACTCGAATCTTCTTCTACCTCCTCCTCCTCGTCGACGTCACCTGACTGACTCGTCTCCTGAACCTCTAGATAACCACCGTCACGACTGAACGATCTGTCCTCGAGGGAATAGCTTAAAAAATTGACGTACTTGTCGTGAGAGTCCACGTTCAGCTCGGCCAGCGACGACTTGACAACTGCAAAACAAAGCCAAGTAAGGCAACATTCAGTAAAACAACAAAAGTTAAAGAGCAAACCAAATTTACCTTCCGACGTCCAACCGTCGACCAGAAATTTTCCTACTTCCCCCAATGAATCTTTGTCGACATAGACGAAACGAATTTGCCACCCTCTGTCATTTACAGCTAAACCAACACCCAAGTTCTTCTTTCCCTTTTTTGTGACCAAAGTGTAGCGACAATGTTCCTTCATCGTCAGGTCATAAGAATACATAAGATCCGCCAAATCAAACGGAACTTGCCAGCCAGAGGTGACCCCTTGCACCACGGCGAAAATTCGCCAGATCTGAGGCATTATTTGACCTGGGCTTAAGTGAAAGACCTCCATGAACGAACTAGCTAAAGGCGTGAAGGGAAACTTAAAACCGATCGTAAACGGATACTCGTACATAACCACATACCCTTCAGGACAGTTAAGAGCTTCCTCTTCTTGGCCAGGAATCTTCACCTCCGCCGACGGCGGTAAGCCAACAAGATTAATAAAGGCCGTCGAATTTTCAACAGTAGAATAAATCGGGTTAAGCGATTTAACCCGGCCAGATCTGGTCCCCTCCTTCTCCTTAACCGCAATTGCTTTAGATCTAACACTCGTATCTATGAAATTCTACAGCAAAAATGAAAAAAGCGAGCGGAATTTACCTGAATTCGGATGAACTCATAACGAAAACGATTTCTCTTCCTCCCTTTTTCTTCCTTTCTCTCTCTTGTTTTTAGATCTGAAAACATTTTTCGAAAATCACTGTGTGAGAAACTTATTGCATGTCGCGGATTTGTATTTATTGCTTTAGAACAGTTTATTTTTTGAATTTAAATTGTTTCCTTTGCTCCGTATGACCCCGCAAATTCACAATTGGGGGCAAACTGTTATCCCACTTTTTGGACTAACGACATAACTGCTTTAACGTTTGATCATGTCGTGTCATCCTAGTATTGTCATGTCGCAGGTAACATCGTGCCAAACGAACGTGTCGAGTATGACGACAGACGACAAGGCCTAGGCGACACAAGACCAACGACGAGGTATTGGCGACAAAGGACCAGCGACGATCGACGGGCAGATAAGCGAAGATAGGTTAAGATCCAAGCCCAAAGCCCAAGATATACTACGTCGTTACGTAAATAGAATGAGTCCAAGGAGTTACTAAAGAATGCGGAAGTTGTTGGAGATTGGAGAGGATAATGGGCAACGGCCAGTAGAAGATCCCTATCTTCTAGGGATTCTTCCAACCAATGATGCCGTTGTTTTCTACGTATAAAAGCATAGGGGCAGCACATCAGAAAACACAAGTTAACTCAAGCTCTCAAGCATTCAAGAGATTGTTATTCTCGTACTTTAAAGCATTCCTTGTATTAGCTATTTCTTTTACAAAAGCATAAACAATTACATAAGTTACTTAGGATACTTAGTGGATTGATAGCCTCATAGCTATCCGCGGTTTTTTACCATATTCCTGGGCTTTCCGCGTCAACATCTCTCTGTGTCGTGTCTCCTTTATTTCCTTTCCATATTCATTGCTTAGTTAGTGTTGACCCAAGCCAAGTGTCTCCCCTAGACGAAATTTGGCATAAACAGGTTCCTTGTTAACTTTAAAGCAAAGTGACCACGTACAAGTAGCGATTTCAATGTTTCTAAATGCAGGATTCAACCAACCTAGTGCCATGATTAGGATTTCGCAAAACAAATCTTTGTCTTGTGTTTGAATGTGTTTCTAAAGCCTATCAAAATAAGAGGTTTGTTCCCGTTTCAAGACTCAATGCCTTGTCTATAAAGATTCAACTTTGGTCCTTCCAAACGAGACCCTTAATATGTTTGGTGGCAACTCCGTATGTTCAAAATTTTGAAAGCCGTAGGGGTATTTTGCGCAATTTCTTATATTTTGAACTTTGGTTTTTCTATGTTAAAAATTCAATTACATCACTTGTGTGAACCTAGAGTTTGGCTCCCCTTTTAGGGGTGGGATTGAGAAGATCAAGTCAAATCTAGTTGATCACACACATGACAAATTGAAAAAGTTAGAGACTTTGGTGAGTCTTAAACAAGATTCATCAAGCTCTCATAACTTACATACAAAATTCAATGTACAAGCTTTACGAAATACGAAAAATACCACTACAAGAGAAAAAATACAAAAAAAAATCCCCTACAATCTGGCGACTCCACTAGGGAATCCTAAACTTCAAATTCGAATAAGCAAGCAATTTTGAGCAAACTCCCACTGCAGCGCTGAGCACAGGCAGGAGCGCAGTGGCCCCTTTGCCCATTTTTCCCAAAAGTTCGAATGGGAGTTTAGCTCAAATTTTGAACTTCGAAAGAGCGCTCCCAAACTTCAAGACCGAGCGCCGAAAGGTAGGCTTTTCAAATACAAAATTCAATTATAATTGTGATTCTAGGCATCTCATGCATTATTTCGAAAATACTATTTGTGCAAAATGAATTTCTACCTTCGCCAATACGAATGTGTTATACATTCGGGCTAACGCCAGGGGTAAAGGAGTGGTCACTCTCCATACGGTTCCCGGCCAAACTGTTTGACCACTCCCGAGCGCACCGAACCTTGACATTTGTTTGATGTTCCTGACATTTTGCATGGAGGTTGTCCGCTAACAAACACATCCCTTGGGTGGAGAAGCTTTATTACCGGATCCATCTCTCAGTCAAGGAACTTTTGCCTCCTAAGCCAACCACTTGCATCATACAAAACTTAGACCGACCTTTGGTTGAGAACTTTGCATGTCGCATTCATATTCATGCTAGTGTGACAACATGCTATTTGTGCATTGTGTGGGCGTTTTGCACGCGTGAATGGCTAACCCCGAGTTCTAGCTTTGCCTGAACCATTAGCCTCCAATTAGGAAACCCAACCCCTAGGAGCATCATTCAAACCTCATGCATCTAAAATCGCCTATTTAGGGTCTTCTAGGAGTGCCTGTAACACCCTAATAATTCCTTGCTTTTTATAAAACATTTTCCAACTTAAAACAAAGGAATTACCAAGATATTACCGCCACCGTGATAACGGCTAAGGCTATTACCAGAATTACGCAGCGGAATTTAACTAACTTTCAAAACATATTAAATAGTTACGTCATTAAAACAAACTGGAACCATCAAGGCCCAAACCAAAGTAATAAATATTTTAAAATCCATTAACTATAAGTAGTATTCATGACTATAAATAGAGTTTATAAAATATGGAAGAAATAAACTCTCAACACGAATCCCATGACAACTTCTCCCGCAAGTTATCTCTACAAACCTGCTTTATTGAAATTCTACTCCCGAACAACGCAAATGCAATTGATGGATCATCATAGGGTCATTAAGGCAAAGGCCATGACCAGAAGACATGAAGCACGAAGTCAGCAAAGCTGAGTACGAACAAGCTTGAATAACATTATATCCTAACATGCTTGACTCAACGAATTAATAATCCACATGCAAAATCCATTTAATAAACAAGTAAACGTGGAGACGAGACTCGACACTTGACACGACTCTTGACTCACAGTTTAATAAAGAAAGTAGCTTCGAACATGTAAAATAAAGTATCCTCAAAAGGAAAGAAAAGGGTGATGGGATCCCACCATACACCAAATAATAACAAATCCGACTCCTACCGACAGTCGGATCATACCGACGGAATTCCAATGCACAACGGCCAAAACGAAAGAATGAAACAACGTCTTGTATCATCCAAGGAGAACAGGTTCTCCGACCAGACTCCCCCCATTGTTCATACTCAAGGTATATACGTTCCAAGAGTTTTGAAGCTCATTCGGGTTACACTTTGCGTTAATTAGTATGTTATGTTCAAGGCGACTCAAGACTCTACACAAGACATAACATGCAAGCAAATAAACAATTAAACAGTTCACAATGACACTTCATTTTTAATCCTTTAGGACTTGTGGTCAAACATAGACTCAAGTGAAATTACTCCCATTGTTCCTTCTCAAAAACACAGTTTGAGATAACCCGACATTGCCTATTAACAAGTGGGGTGTGCCCTTAGCACGAATTGTCCTTAGTTCAATTGTCCTTAGTTTGAGAAAACCCGACATTGCCATTTTTATTATTAATTATATGGTTCATTATTAATGTTCATTATTTCATTGTTAGGAGTAAAGTATTACTTTATTATGCGATACAATATTTATATTATAACTAAAGTAATTTTTTTTTGATGGTTGATCTGAAGGTATTCAACAATCCAAGGGAGAAACCCTTCACCATTGAGGAGATAAATGATGTTCGAGAAAAGTTGGCAAACTCCATTGCAGTGATTTTCTTTGATATTTTCTTGTAGTTAATCTTAGATGGATGCTAGTTTTTCATATGATTGTAATGTAATCGACTTTTATATTTACAATTATATACTATTCAATTTAATTATCTATATATAATTGGATCATTTTTTATGTGATGTATGGAGGTTAACTAGTGACGTGGTCGAATTGTATAATATATGTAGCAGGGAAATCGGTTATATAAAAAACATTTAGACCAAGTGCGGCTCATTTATAGGCCAAGTGCGGCTCATTTTTATGCTTCTGCTGCCCATTTATAGGCCAAGTGCGGGCTCATTTCAAAATTGGCAGCACCAAATTTGTCAAGTGCGGGCTCATTTCTAAAATTGGCAGCACCAATTTTGTCAAGTGCGGGCTCATATTCCACAATTGGCAGCACCAAATTTGTCAAGTGCGGGCTCATTTTATAAATTGGCAGCACTTGTAACATCAAGTGCTGCCAATATTTTGGCAGCACTTGAGAAACATCAAGTGCGGGCACGCCATGTGCTGCACATGCAAAAGCCCGCACTTGAGGCCTTAAAATGAACGCGCACTTGAGCTTTTTTTTACTAGTGTAGTCATTTTCATGATGATGGCTTTGGCATTCTTGTTGGCTGCTTCGACTGCCCCGTTGGTTTGTGGGCGATAAGGCGAAGAGCGATGATGTTGAATCTTGTACTCGGTGAATAGATCTTCACACTCTCCTTGAAAATGGGTTCCCTGGTCATTGATGAACTCGTGAAGAACGTCGTATCTGCATATGATGTTTTCTTGTATGAACTGGGCCACTTGCTTGGAACCCAACACTTTGAATGACCTGTCCTTGACCCATTTGGTGAAATAGTCGATGGCGACCAGTATGAACTCATGACCCCCGGTGCATTTTGGAGTGACTTTGCCGATGACGTCGATACCCCAGGCTGAGAATGGCCACGGTGATGATTGAGAGTATAGTAGTCATGGTGGAATGTGCTTCAGATTCGCACACTTTTTACATGTAGGACATTTCTTGACAAAGAAGTAGCAATCCCGTTCGAGGGTAGTCCAATAGTTTCGAACCCTGATGATCTTGAGGCCTAGCATTTTCCCGTTCATGTGGGTGCCACAGACTCCAGAATGTATATTTTCCATGACTCTTTGAGCTTCGTGCCTGTCAACACATCGGAGGTTAGGACCGCCAAGGGACCTTTTGTATAGAACGCCGCCTTCTGTGGCCAAATTGGCTGATTGTAGTCGTAGAGCCCTTTGATTCTTGCGTGAAAAGTGTGGGGGATACTCCGAATTTTGTAGATATCTTTGAATGTCTGTAAACCAAGGTTCATCTTCGTCTTGCTCGACGTCGTCAATAGAATGGACGTATGCTGCTTCTTGACGTTTTTCAATTGTAAGTGGCATTTCGGCCATGTCGCTTAAAATGTTGATCATTGAGGCCAGTTTTGCCAGTGCATCGGCGAATTGGTTCTCCTCTCTTAGGAGGTATGTATAGCGCAGCTCTTCTATTTGCTCAAAAAGCTGCTAAAGATAGGACTGGTATGGAGCCAAGCTCTCGCTCCTTACTTTCCATTTTCCAGAAATTTGATTGATGATGAGGGAGGAATCTCCGTACACTCGAAGTTTCTGGACACCTAGTTCTAAGGCGGCTTCCAGGCCCCAATGCATGCTTCATATTCTGCCGCATTTTTTGTGACGTTGAATTGCAGTTTTGCTGATATAGGAATGTGAGTGCCGTCTGGGGCCACTAGGATTACTCCAACACCACATCCTTTCTAATTGGAAGCACCGTTGAAATGCATCGACTAACTGTCATCACTGGTCATTAAGATTTGCTCGTCGGGTAAGTCGTAATCTTCTTCTTCTGCCTCGATAGGACAGTCGGCTAGGAAATCTGAGACTGCTGAACCCTTGATAGACTTCTGTGGAATGTATTTGAGGTCGAATTCTGCTAGCATGACGAACCATCTGGACAACCGTCCGTTGGGTGCTGGTTTTTCGAATAGATTCTTAAGAGGATCCGCTTTGCTGATCACATGTACTGTATAAGAGAGCATGTAGTGCTGTAGTTTCTTTGTGGCCCAAACCAAGGCGATGCTGAGTTTCTCGAGCTGAGTGTATTTGGTCTCGTACTCGATCAGCTTTTTGCTTATGTAGTATACGACGTTCTCCTTGCCTTCAATTTGCTGGGCAAGCATAGCCCCCACTGCTGAATCTGTTATTGTGAGGTAGAGCCTGGGGGGAATCCCTGGCATGGCTGGCTTTAGTACTGGTGGGTTGGAAAGGTAATTCTTGATTGTATCGAATGCATGCTGACAATCGTCATCCCACACTTTGGGCTCGCTTTTTCGGAGCTTTTGAAATACCGGTTCACAGATCATCGTGAGTCTTCAAATGAACCTGCTGATATATTGTAGTCTGCCGAGAAAAGCCCGAATTTCCTTTTCATTCGTTGGTGGTTGCATCTCGAGAATTGCTTTGATTTTCGAAGGATCAGCCTCTATGCCCCGAGAGCTGATAACATATCCGAGTAACTTGCCTGACGTTACCCCGAATGCACACTTTTGAGGATTGAGCCTCATATTGTATTGTCTCAGCCTGTTGAAAAACTTTCGAAGTACTGAGGTATGCTCGTGTCGCTCTTTGGATTTGACAATCATGTCGTTGACATATACCTCATTTTCCCTGTGAATCATATCGCTCATGATGGCGGTGGCTGTTCTTTGATAAGTTGCTCCTGGGTTCTTTAGTCTGAACGGCATAACTGTATAGCAATATGTGCCCCACTGAGTGATGAAGGTTTTCTTCTCCAAGTCCTCCTCTGCAATGGGAATCTGATTGTAGCCTGCGTACCCGTCCATAAAAGAGAGTAAGGCATGATTTGCGGTGTTTTCGACCAAGATGTCGATGTGAGGCAATGGAAAACCGTCTTTAGGGCTGGCTCTGTTAAGATCCCTGTAGTCCATAAACATTCATACTTTGCCATCTTTCTTTGGAACTGGGACGAAATTTGCGATCCATTATGGGTACTTTGCTTCTCGAATAAACCCGGACTCTAGCTGCTTGGAGACCTCTTCTTGAATTTTGAGGGAAACATCTGGTTTCATGCGACGGAGTTTCTACTTGATGGGTTTTGAACCTGGAATAAGGGGAATTGTATGCTGACCGATGCTTGGATCAACCTCTGGCATATCATGATAGGACCATGCGACGACGTCTACATACTCTGAAAGTAGCTTGATAAGATCGTCCCACTCTGCTTGAGAAAGAGTTAAACCAATCCGAACTAGTTTTGATTCACGGTTGTTAGAAAGGTTGATTTTTTCTATTTCCTCAATTATGGACGTCATGTTTTCATGATTTTCGATAGCTTTTAGAAATTCAAAGTCAGTTTCTTGTGAAGCAAAGTTGTTTGGATTAAGATTGTGTTTTGAATTAGGACTCGAAGAGTAAGTAGAAATTGAAGTGTTATTGAAATCAGAAATCATTACATCGACTGTTTTGACTTGAAGCTCGGCCTTTAAAGGCTCTTGATTGATGCAAGACTCTAGTTCTAGACACTTAGACTCGTCACTAGACTCGGATCCAGACTAATCCTCTGACTCGGACTCGCTCATCATAGATCCTTCGCCCACAGTAATCTTGAACATTTTGCCATTTGGAGCAGAGATTTTGAGGGACTTTCTCCAGCCTTATGCATTGAAAAGTGTTTCTTTATTGTCTTCGAGAGCGTTTATGCGAGTCTCAGCTTCCTCAACACGGTCATAGAGCTCAGCTAAAGCCAGTTCCAATGAGGTAATCTTGAATTGCCTTTTGAGAGAATGAGTCCGAGCACCTAGTTACCACATGATTTAGAACTTTAGATCTTGGACTTCCCGACACATGATATGATATGCATGCAATGAATGAGACCTAGACTTGACTCTAAGTGCCACTCCGAAGATTCGAGATTTCGGAATTTTGTACTTGTATCCGGGATTTGCAACCCGTTGGAAGTGTTTGAGAGGAGCCTTCATTCTTTTGTGGAAGTTGACTCTTTGAAAAAGAATGTTTCGACCTATTGGAAATTGGACTACTTTAGGGGAATTTCAACCCGCTTGAGAACTTGGAAATTGGGCTTGTACTAGGAGATTGAATTTTGTATTATTTCAAGGGAATTTCAACCCGTCAATATTTTAGGGGGATTTCAACCCGTTGGATCTTTGAATATTTGAGGGGAATTTCAACCCGTTGAATGGAATTTTGAACTTGTATTATTTCTGGGGAGTTTCAACCCGATTGGATTTCGAAGTATTTTAGGGGAATTTCAACCATGGGAAAGGTTTCGAATTTTAAGGTTTGTATTATTTTAGGGGATTTTCAACCCATTGGAGAATTGGAACTTGTATTATTTCAAGGGAGTTTCAACCCATTGGAAGTATTTGGAAATGGGGTTTGTATTATTTCAGGGGATTTTCAACCCGGAGATAGGATGTGGAATTGGAATTTGTACTATTTCAGGGGATTTTCAACCCATTGGAGAATTGGACTTGTATTATTTCAGGGGATTTTCAACCCGTTGGAAATGTATTGAATTTTGTACTAGGGAGCAATGGAAAGCAAGATTTTTTTTTGTAGCTTGAAGATGAATTTGAAATTTGAATTTGATTTGAAGTTTGAACTTTGAAAAGGAAAAGACGCACTTTGTATGTAGAACATGAGGCTTTGTATTCTGAAAACTCCGGCATTATGCCGCTATGGAGTTGAGACATTTGAATTTGGGAACTTGAAAGTCCGGCGTTATGCCGCCGTGGACTTGGAATTTTGAAGTTTCGAATATAAGACTTGAGATTGAATTGAGAACTTCGAACTTGAGGTTTGAAATATTGAATAGAAAAGTCGGCATTACGACGGCATGAATTTGGAACTTGAAACTTAAAGTTTGAAAGATTGATTTGAAAAATTGGCATTACGCCGGTCATGAGTTTTGACATTTGAACTTGAGGTTTTGAGATTGCAATTGGCAACTTGAGTTTGAGGTTTGAAGACTTGAATGTTTGAAATAGGAAATCCGGCATGACGCCGTTAGATTTGAGTTTTGAACTTGAAGTTTTGACTAGAAAATCCGGCATTATGACGTCGTTGGATTTGAGTCTTGAATTTGGAAATGGATGTTTTGACTAGAGAATCCGGCACTATGGCGCCGTTGGATTGAGTCTTGACTTGAAATTTGAACTAGAAAATCCGGCATTATGGCGTCGTTGGATTTGGACTTGAAAATTGAGGCTTTGGACTAGAAAATTTGGATTGAACTTGAAACTCGAAATTTGGACTAGAAAATTCGGCATTATGACGCCGTTGGATATGATTTGGACTTGAAAATTGAGGGTTAGGACTAGAAAATTTGGATAAAACTTGAAACTCGAAAATCCGGCAATAGGATGCCGTTGGATTTGGACTTGACAATTGAGGTTTATGACTACAAAATTTGGATTGAACTTGAAACTCGAAATTTGGACTAGAAAATCCGGCATTAGGACGCCGTTGGATTTGGACTTGACTTGGAAATTAGAGGTTTTGAAATAGAAAAATCCGGCATTATAACGCCGTTGGATTGCATTTTGAACATGAAAGTTGGAATTTTGGACTCGAAATTCCGGCATTGTGACGCCGTTG
This sequence comes from Spinacia oleracea, assembly GCF_020520425.1. Lineage (NCBI taxonomy): Eukaryota > Viridiplantae > Streptophyta > Magnoliopsida > Caryophyllales > Amaranthaceae > Spinacia > Spinacia oleracea. The sequence goes on from NC_079490.1 coordinate 112,574,302, forward strand.
GATTGAATTTTGAACTTGAAAGTTGGAATTTGGACTCGAAAATCCGGCATTATGACGCCGTTGGATTGAATTTTGAACTTGAAAGTTGGAATTTGGACTCGAAAATCCGGCATTATGACGCTGTTGGATTGAATTTTGAACTTGGCATTTGTGCGTAAGGCTTATTTGAGGGCTTTGAATCAAATGGAATGGCACTCCTAAAAGACCCTAAAATCGGCGATTTAGATGCATGAGTTTGAATGATGCTCCTAGGGGTTTGGTTTCCTAGTTGGAGGGTAATTGGTTTTGGCAAGCTAGAACTCGAGGTTAGCCATTCACGCGTGCAAACACGCCCACACAATGCACAAGTAGCACGTTGTCACACTAATCATGAATATGAATGCGACATGAAAAGTTCTCAACCTAAGGTCGGTCTAAGTTTTGTATGATGCAAGTGGTCGGCTTTGGGTGTCAAAAGGTACTCGACTAAGAGACGAATCCGGCGACAACTTTCACATCCGCCTAAGGAAAGTGTGTGTCGCCAGACGGCGTCCATACTTGACATCGGGAATGTCAAGTTTCGGTAGGCGCAGAAATGGTCACACACTTTGGTCGGGAACCGTATGGAGAGTCACCATTTCGTTGCCCCCGGGGCTAGCCCGAATGTAGAACACATCCGTTTGGGCAAAGGTAGAAATTCATTTTGCACAAATATGGTTTTTGGAAAATGCATGAAATGCCTAGAACTTGAAAATTGAAAAACGTACTTGAATTTGTATTTGTAAAGCTCGTTTTTCGACATTCGTTCACGAGGTTTGGGAGCGTCCTTCCAGATTCAAAAATAGACTAACTCCCAACACGAAAAGTTGAGCAAAAGTGGGCAACAAGCCACTGTGAGCCACTGTCCCATTGGTTTGTGGGTGATAATTAAGGCGAAGAGCGATGATGTTGAATTTTGTACTCGGTGAATAGGTCTTCACACTCTCCTTAAAAATGGGTTCCCTAGTCACTAATGAATTCGTGAGGAACTCCGTATATGCATATGATGTTTTCTTGGATGAACTGGGCCACTAGCTTGGAACCCAACACTTTGAATGACCTGGCCTCGACCCATTTGGTGAAGTAGTCGATAGCAACTAGTATGAACTCATGATCCCCGGTGCCCGTTGGAGTGACTTTGCCAATGACGCCGATACCCCAGGCTGAGAATGGCCACGGTGATGATTGAGAGTATAGCAATGATGGGGGGATGTGCTTTAGGTTCGCACATTTTTGACAGGTAGGACATTTCTTGACAAAGAAGTAGCAATCCCGTTCGAGGGTAGTCCAGTAGTATCGAGCCCTGATGATCTTGAGGGCAATATCTTCCCGTCATGTGGGTGCCACAGACTCCAGCATGTATTTTTTCCATGACTCTTTGAGCTTCGTGCTTGTCAACACATCGAAGATTGAGGCCGTTATATAGAACGTCGTCTTCTATGACGAAATTGGTTGATTGTAGTCGTAGAGCCCTTTGATTCTTGCTTGAAAGGTGTGGGGGATACTCTGAATGATGTAGATACCTTTGGATATCTGTAAACCCAGGCTCATCTCTGTCTTGCTCGACGTCGTCAATAGCATGGACATATGCTGCTTCTTGACGCGTTTCAATTGTAAGTGGCATTTCGGCCATGCCATTTGGAATGTTGATCATTGAGGCCAGCTTTGCCAATGCATCGGCAAATTGATTCTCCTCTCTCGGGAGGTAGGTATAGCGAAGCTCTTCTACTTGCTCAGACAGCTGCTCAAGATAGGACTGGTACAGAGCCAGGATCTCGCTCCTTACTTTTCATTTGCCAGAAATTTGATTGATGATTAGGGAGGAATCCCCGTAGACTCGAAGTTTCTGGATACCTAGTGCTAAGGCGGCTTCCAGGCCCATGATGCATGCTTCATATTCTGCCGCATTGTTTGTGACGTTGATATAGGAATGTGAGTGTCGTCTGGGGCTACTAGAATTACTCCAACACCACATCCGTTCTGATTTGAAGCACCGTCAAAATGCATTGACCAACTGTCGTCACTTGTCATTAAGATTTGCTCTTCGGGTAAGTCGTAATCATCCTCTTCTGCCTCGATAGAACAGTCGGCTAGGAAGTCTGAGACTGCTGAACCCTTGATTGACTTTTGCGGAATGTATTTGAGATCGAATTCTGCTAGCATGACGAACCACATGGACAACTGTCCGTTGAGAGCTGGTTTTTCGAATAAGTACTAGAGAGGATCTGCTTTGCTGATTACATGTACTGTATGGGAGAGCATGTAGTGCCGTAGTTTCTTTGTGGCCCAAACCAAGGCGATGCTGTGTTTCTCGAGCTGGGTGTATTTGGTCTCATACTCGATCAGCTTTTTGCTTATGTAGTATACGGCATTCTCCTTACCTTCAATTTCTTGGGCGAGCATGGCCCCAATTGCTGATTTTGTTGTTGTAAGGTAAAGCCTGGCGGGAATCCCTAGCATGGCTGGCTTTAGTACTGGTGGGTTGGAAAGGTAGTTCTTGATAGTGTCGAACGCACGCTGACAATTGTCATCCTACACTTTGGGCTATATAGCAATATGTGCAATATGTGCCCCACTGAGTGATGAAGGTTGTCTTCTCCAAGTCCTCCTCTGCCATGGGAATCTGATTGTAGCCTGCGTACCCGTCCATAAAAGAGATTAAGGCATGATTTGCGGTGTTGTCTACCAAGATGTCGATGTGAGGCAATGGAAAACCGTCTTCAGGGCTGGCTCTGTTAAGATCCCTGTAGTCCACACACATTCGTACTTTGCCATCTTTCTTTGGAACTGGGACGACTTTTGCGATCCATTCTGGATACTTTTCTTCTCGAATAAACCCGGACTCTAGCTGCTTGGAGACCTCTTCTTGAATTTTAAGGGAAACATCCGGTTTCATGCGACGGAGTTTCTGCTTGATGGGTTTTGAACCTAGAATAAGGGAAATTGTATGCTGACCGATGCTTGGATCAACCCCTGGCATATCATGATAGGACCATGTGACGACGTCTACATACTTTGAAAGTAGCTTGATAAGATCGTCGCACTCTGCTTGAGAAAGAGTTAAACCAATCTGAACTAATTTTGAATCACTGTTGTTAGAAAGGTTGATTTTTTCTGTTTCCTCAATTATGGGCGTCCTGTTTTCATGATTTTTGATAGCTTTTAGAAATTCAAAGTCAGTTTCTTGTGAAGCAAAGTTGTTTGGATTAAGATTGTGTTTTGAATTAGGACTCGAAGAGTAAGTAGAAATTGAAGTGTTATTGAAATCAGCAATCATTACATCGACTGTTTTGACTTGAAGCTCGGCCTTCAGAGGCTCTTGATTGATTCAAGACTCTAGTCCTAGACTCTTAGACTCGTTGCTAGACTCAGATCCAGACTCATTCTTTGACTCGGACTCGCTCATCATAGATCCTTCGCCCACAGTAATCTTGAACATTTTTCCATTTGGAGCAGATATCTTGAGGGACTTTCTCCAGCCATTAACCATCTTCTCACTTGGAATAATCAGCTTAGATGGGTCGAAATCCTCGATTTTATTGATCATCTGGACCATAGTGTCTTCGAAAATAGTTGGGGTTATTTCCTGGACAAACAAGAGACCGAAGCCTGATGAATCAAGGCATTCAGGGATAACCTTATCTTGTATTGGAGGAGCATCCTCTAGGAAGTGACAGTCTTGAAAGATCTCGAATCTAGGGTATAGGACCCCTTCTGAAGAGTCATAGAAAGGCTCTTGAAAGTCAAAGTACAAGTCTTCCTCTCCTTCTTTTACGAATTGTCCATTGGGTGTAAGTTGATGGGGAGGTACTTTGAATTGATCATTACCAGCTCGACGGGCCCTTAGCTTAGCCTTTTGTTGCTTGTCATTGAACTTAGTTGGCTTGTATCCCAGACCGCAACAGTTAGTCTGTCCTTGGGATTTGAAAGGAGATTCGGCAGGCGGTGGTAGAGTTGTACCTAAAAAACGCCCACGCTTGATCATCATGCGCCTTGCCATGGGATTCATTTTGGACTCGATGGCTCCAACTTCAGCACTGAACCCCCAAAGGTCTTCGTCATTGTCATCATGTTCTATTAATATCAAAGCCTTGTCGGCTATCTTGGTCCTTGGATAGGACGCATTCAGGGTAATGACATTTCCTTGGACCTCTATTCGGACCTTTTGATGGAATGAAGATGGCACTGCTTTGAGGTCATGGATCCAAGGCCTTCCCAAAAGGAGATTAAAGCTTGCTTTGATGTTGAGCACTTGAAAGCTTACTTTGCGCTCGATTGGTCTTGTGCGGAGTAATAGAGTGAGAGTTCCCAATGCTTCCCTGCGAGTGTTGTCATAGGCACGAACACCTTGGGAGGAACCAGAAAAGTCGCTAGGGGTGAAACCCAAATTCTCAGCAATGCGAAGAGGACACACATTGATTGCTAATCCGTTGTCCACTAGAGTCATGGGGAAGATTTTTTGCTTGTATTCGACAGTCGGATAGAGAGCCTTGGAATGGCTTACCCCCTCTGGTGGGAGGTCTTCATTTATAAAAGTAATTCCTTCTTCCAGATTTGTAAGCAACCCGGGCAATTTATCAGGAGTGACCTCTGGAGTGACATTCAACTTGACAAGAGCATTGATGAGAGCAGTGCGGTACTCCACTGAGGAAGCCATGAGTTGCTAATATTAACCTCTTCCTTAGTGCGCTTCAATTGCTTGATCAAAGGGTTCTCCTCGGTGGGTAGAGGAACATTGGCTGCCGGTGTCGTTCTGTTGGCTGGCTCTTGAATTCGCCCAGACCTTGTCATGACTTGAACATTGTTTTCTGCCTTAGGGTCCAACTACCAGTCGACGTTCACGATTTCTCTACATTCATCATCAGAGAGGTTTTCGATAGGAGGGTCCTGATATGTGTCTTCATCATCACTGGCCCATATCCCACAAATTTCTCCTTGAGGTAACCCAGATTCCGAGTTTTCACTTGGCTGCGGAAGGTGGGGCACAGGCCTTTGGTTGTGAAATATTTCCTCTACCTCGAAAGGCCCACAACATGGAAAAGAGTTTCTTGATTGTCTTCGAGATCCCTTATGCGAGCCTCAGCTTCCTCAACACGTTCATAGAGCTCTGCTACAGCTACTGCTAATGAAGTCATCTTGAATAGGATTTTGAGAGAAGGAGTCCGAGCACCTAGTTAGCACATGATTTTTAACTTTAAAACTTGAACTTCCCAACACATGATATGATATGCATGCAATGAATGAGACCTAGACTTGACTCTAAGTGCCACTCTGAAGATTCATGATTTTGGATTTTGTATTTGTATTCGAAATTTGCGACCCGTTGGAAATACTTGAGAGGAGCCTTCATTCTTTTGTAGAAGTTAAATCTTTGTACTGGAACTTGGAATATCGAAAAAGGACATTTCGACCCTATGGAAATTGAACTATTTTAGGGGAATTTCAACCCGTTTTGGAAATTGGACTTGTATTAGGAGATTGAATTTTGTATTATTTCAAGGGAATTTCAACCCGTTGGATTTCAAAGTATTTTAGGGGAGTTTCAACCCAATTGAAAGGGAATTGATTTTGTATTATTTCAAGGGAATTTCAACCCGTCAATATTTTAGGGGAATTTCAACCCATTGGATTTGGAATATATCAGGGGAATTTCAACCCGATTGAAAGTGAGTTGATTTTGTATTATTTCAAGGGAATTTCAACCCGTTAATATTTTAGGGGGATTTCAACCCCATTGAAAAATTGAACTTGTATTATTTCAGGGGATTTTCAACCCGGAGAAGTAGAATTTGGAAAAAGGGGTTTGTTTTATTTCAGGGGATTTTCAACCCATTCACAATTGGACTTGTATTATTTCAAGGGATTTTCAACCCATTGGAAATGTTTTGAATTTTGTATTTGGAAGACAAGGATTTTTCGTGGCTTGAAGATGAATTTGAAATTTGAATTTGATTCGAAGTTTGAACTTTGAAATGGAAAAGACGCACTCTTGTATATAGAATATGAGGCCTTGTATTTGGAAAATCCGGCATTATGCCACCATGGATTTGAGACATTGAATTTGGAAATTTGAAAGTCCGGCATCATGCCGTCGTGGACTTGGAATTTTGAAGTGTTTGAAAATGAGATTGAATGAGGAAAATTATGCCGTCATGGATTTGGAATTTGAAGCTTCGAATATAGGACTTGAGATTTGAAAGGTTGGAATTTTTGAACTTCGAACTTGAGGCTTGAAATGGGAAAAAAAGTCGGCATTACGACGGCATGGATTTGAACATTTGAAACTTTGAGTATAGGACTTGAAGCTCGAAAGATTGAACGTGGAATTTCAGGTTTGAATGAGTCGAAAAGTTGGCATTACGCCGGTCATGAGTTTGGACATTTGAACTTGAGGTTTTGAGATTGGAATTGGAAACTCGAACTTGAGTTTTGAAGACTTGAATGTTTGAACTAGAAAATCCGGCATGACGCCGTTGGATTTGGGTTTTGAATTTGAAATTTGAATTGGAAAGTCCGGCATTATGACGACGTTGGATTTGGACTTGAAAATTGAAACTCGGAAATTGAAGTTTTGACTAGAAAATTCGGCATTATGACGCCGTTGGATTTGGACTTGAAAATTGAAACTTGAGGTTTGAAGTTTGGACTAGAAAATCGGGCATTATGACGCCGTTGGATTTGGACTTGAAAATTAAAACTTGAGGTTTGAATTGGAAAATCCGGCATTATGACGCCGTTGGATTTGGACTTGAAAATTGAAACTCGGAATTTGAAGTTTGGACTAGAAAATCCGGCATTATGACGCCGTTGGATTGCATTTGAACTTGGAATGTTTGAAACTTGGAGTGGAAAATCTGGAATTATGACGTCGTTGGATTGAATTTTGAATTTGGAACTAGGACTCAAAAATCCGGCATTATGACGCCGTTGGATTGATTTTGAACTTGGCATTTGTGCGTGAGGCGTGTTTGAGGGTTTTGAATCAAATGGAGTGGCACTCCTAAGAGACCTTAAATCGGCGATTTAGATGCATGAGGTTTGAATGATGCTCCTAGGGGTTTGGTTTCCTAGTTGGAGACTAATTGGCTTTGGCAAAGCTAGAACTCGAGGTTAGCCATTCACGCGTGCAAAGACGCCCACACAATGCACAAGTAGCACGTTGTCACACTAATCATGAATATGAATGCGGCATGCAAAGTTCTCAACCTAAGGTCGGTCTAAGTTTTGTATGATGCAAGTGGTCGGTTTTGGGTGTCAAAAGGTACTTGACTAAGAGACGGATCTGGCGACAACTTGCACATCCGCCTAAGGGACGTGTGTGTCGGCAGACGGCCTCCATACTTGACATCGGGAATGTCAAGTAAATGCCAAGTTTCGGTAGGCGCGGAAATGTTCACACACTTTGGTCGGGAACCGTATGGAGAGACACCATTTCGTTGCCCCCGGGGCTAGCCCGAATGTAGAACACATCCGTTTGGGCAAGGTAGAAATTCGTTTTGCACAAATATGGTTTTCGAAAAATGCATGAAATGCCTAGAAATTGAAAATTTAAATCGTACTTGAATTTGTATTTGAAAAGCTCGTTTTTCGGCATTCGTCCTTGAGGTTTGGGAGCGTCCTTCAAGATTCAAAAACAGACTAACTCCCAACACGAAAAGTTGAGCAAAAGTGGGCAACAGGCCACTGTGAGCCACTGTCCTGGATGCAGGCAGCGGCGTTTGGCGCAGGTGACTGCGCCTCGCGCCAGTGCTGGCATCCAGTACTTAAGCAGATCAGTGGCTTGCTGCTCGAAATCTGCTCGCATTTTCGAATTTGAAATTAGAAAAATCCCCAGTGGAGTCGCCAGAATTGTAAGGGTTTTTTTTTTGTAATAAAGAGGCTTTGAATTTTTCTTTCCCTACAAGGGGCGGTTTTTAGAAACCTTTGTATTTTTGGATCTTGAAGGAGTCGCCACCAAACATTGTTTAGGGTCTTGTTTGGAAAGACTGCAAATGACTCTATTAGGATAAGGCTTTGAATCTTCGAAACGGATGGGTGAGATCCGTGCACGGGAACGAGGTGCTTATTCCGCGAGCTTTAGAAATTATTCAAGTACGTGGCACAATATTTTTCGAAAATACCCTAGTTTAGACTATGTGGGTTTGAATTTAGGACAAATAGAATTTCTACTTTGTATGGTGGTCACTTTGCTTTAAAGTTAATTTAAGGGAACCTAAGATCGGTTTGTCCAAGAAATTATCTTTGTTAAGCGTGATATAACCTTGCATTTTGTTGTATTTAGCATGTGCGGTGATGAAAGCAATAAAGCAAATAGAGCAACATCACAATAGTAATAAGTGCGGAATTAGTAAATACAAGACCCCCTCTAGAAATGGACTAGGGAGTAGGTCCACATTGCCTAGAAGGACTAGGCAAGTAAAATTGCAGAATTGAAAGTGCGGAATTGAAATGCGTTATTGAAAGGTGCATAATTGAAATTGTGGAATTAAAAGGTGCATAATTGAAATTGCGGAATTGAAAGGTGCATAATTGAAATTGCAATATTGAAATTTGAACTTGGGCACATGAAATCCGAACGCCAAACGGCTACTTAAAAATAAGTGCGTCCGACACGAATTCAAAGCCAAAAATCTCAACTTGGGAGAAGTTTCTCACCCCAAAGTATCCTAGATTTTGCATATTGAACTTAAACTTGAAAGCTTGAAACTTGTGTAGGGGAATACAGTTAAACATAATAACATGTGCGGAACAAGCCCCAAAGCCAGGAAACATGTATAAAGCACAGATTAAGCAAACTTACATTCGAAGCGTGTTTTCCACAATAATCTGTCAACGAACACGAACAAAGAACTCCACTTGTCGTTCCTCTACTTGGTTCACCGACACGATCAGATCCGTCTTGATAATCGTAACTTAGAAAATTGATCAAGATACTTTGCTTTTGGGAAGAACTCACTTTGGAGGCACAGAGAGAATTAGGGGTCTCTGTGTCTCTAGGGTTTGAGTAATATGAATTATGTGTATGTTGGAAACTAGGTTGTAAGGTTATATCATTAACCTTACTAACCGACCAAGCAAGAAGCAAAGCCGGCTAGCAAGCGGTATGAGCCAAGCAACGGACACACGCCCGCGTGCCCAGCGACACACTGCAGGCCGAAGCCCACAGCGCGCGCCCCGAGCAGCTGGGCCGTGGGCCTTGTTCGCTCGTCGCTGTTGTTGCGATATTGCTTGTTGCTGCGTGCTCGCGCCCAATGGGCTTGCCTTGGCTCGCGAGCTTGCTGGCTCGTTGGGCCTTGCACGCTTACGTGCTTGGCTCGACGGGCCGGCAACTCCGATGCCCTTCGTATTCGCGATTTAATATATTTTCGATATATTATTTATCGTTTCGTATACGACGAATCACCGTCGTACGATACGATTTATTTGTGTCGCCCAGCTTACGAATATTCGCGATACGATATACGATTCCGACAAAGGTCGTATCGTATAATACGTTTCCAACTAATTCCCGAAAAGCTATTAAATGAATTTCCGATTCATTTAATCCGGTGATCTGTTACGTGTCATTGGTGTGACCTTGTAGGTTCAGTCAAGAGTAAGTTGTGAGTTCAATATCCATTAGAACTCACTGATCGGAAGCATTGCTCCAGCTAGCTGTTCCGATCACTTGATCTCACTGAATTAATTGTTCGCAATTAATCTGAACCTTGGTATTAGACTTAATGCACCTTGGGTGAAGGACATATTTCCTTCAATCTCCCACTTGTCATTCAGATAAGTGTGCATCCACATTCCTTTGTCACTTAGTGTTACTTACTGAACATAAGGTAAGATCCAAGCCATCCTTATTAGGTCCAGAAGTGTTTCTCGGATTACAGAGTTCAACTGTCAAACTTTTGCAGAAGGTTAAGCCTAACCATTCTGAGCACGGCCATGCATTTTATAGTATCTAACTCTCCGAGAGGCCTTGTTACACAACAACACCATATCCTATCAAAGATAGGAGGACAATAAATTCTTGCAATCTATGAACACTCACTTTGATTCATAGTACGCCCAATAACTGCTTTTATAGCCTCCTTTTACGGTGCGACGTTTAGCTAGTATCAAAGCAAACTAAATCTCAAACGAGCAGACATAATCTCTCATGTTCTGAGGAACGGTTTCTAATCACCATTAATGAGAACTACCTATGACATGACTTTAATCTCTTAAAGCGTTCTCATGGTCAATAGGATACAAGATCCAATAAGTATCTATGCAAAAGATTCTGACATCCAGTCACTCTAGTTCAAGAAACATAACTAAGTAATATACTTGCAATCTAATCTTCATTAGTCATTGGTCGTCCACCTTTCAATGAACTGGATTAGGGATCCTTTGTGACTTCAATATTCAAGTTCACTTATGGGTGTTTCTTTGTCAAAGAATCCATCTTGACATCCCATATGAATGATTTAAATCACATGGACTTATCATTTAATTCTAAACCACAATTAAATGAATATGAAATAAATAAATTTCATAAATATGAAATGGTTAAACCAATTGTTTTAAACATAGATCTAACAGATGTTCTAAAACAATACTTAGAAAATCAACGCCATTCTCCAACATGCTTGATTCCCATGGTTGCTACATTTGCGTTGTGTTTCACTTGTGGCAACGGTTTAGTCAATGGATCCGCGACGTTGTCGTCAGTTCCAACCTTGCAAATCTCGATTTCCTTTCTTTCAACGATCTCTCGATGTATGTGAAATCGCCGCAGTACGTGCTTGGACTTCTGGTGGATCCTAGGCTCCTTTGCCTGGGCAATGGCTCCGCTATTGTCGCAATACAAAGCCACTGGTCCTTTAATGGAGGGGACAACACCAAGTTCTTCGATGAACTTCTGAATCCAAACAGCTTCCTTTGCTGCTTCTGAGGCAGCAATGTACTCGGCTTCAGTTGTAGAATCCGCAATAGTGCTTTGCTTAGCACTTTTCCAGCTTACTGCTCCGCCGTTGAGGCAGAACACAAACCTAGACTGTGATCTGAAATCATCTCTGTCGGTTTGAAAGCTTGCGTCCGTATAGCCCTTAACAATCAACTCATCTGTACCACCATAAACCAGAAACTGATCCTTAGTCCTTTTCAGGTACTTTAGGATGTTCTTGGCAGCAGTCCAATGCGCCTCACCTGGTTCTGACTGGTACCTGCTCGTTGCACTGAGTGCGAACGAAACATCCGGCCTTGTACAAATCATAGCATACATGATGGATCCAATAGCCGAAGCGTATGGAATTCCACTCATCTTTCTACGCTCATCAGATGTTTTGGGACACTGATTCTTGCTTAGATATACGCCATGTGACATGGGTAGATGGCCTCTCTTGGCTTCCATCATATTGAACTTAGCTAGCACTTTGTCAATGTAAGTGCTTTGGCTTAGTCCAATCATCCTCTTAGATCTATCCCTATAGATCTTGATGCCCAGTATGTATTGTGCCTCTCCTAAATCCTTCATTGAGAAACACTTCCCGAGCCAAGTCTTTACAGACTCCAACATAGGAATGTCGTTTCCAATAAGTAGTATGTCGTCAACATACAAGACTAGGAATGAAATTTTACTCCCACTGGCCTTCTTGTATACACAAGATTCGTCCTGATTCTTGATGAAGCCAAACTTATTGACTGCTTCATCAAATCGTTTATTCCAACTCCTTGATGCCTGCTTTAGTCCGTAGATGGACTTCTTAAGCTTGTATACCTTTCCTTGGTTCTTTTGATCGACAAAACCCTCCGGCTGTGTCATGAACGCAGTCTCTTCAAGAACACCGTTCAAGAAGGCAGTTTTGACATCCATTTGCCATATTTCATAGTCATGAAAAGCAGCAATCGCAAGGATTATCCGAATAGACTTAAGCTTCGCGACTGGAGAAAAGGTTTCATCGTAGTCAACGCCGTGAACTTTCCTGTAACCTTTTGCTACCAATCTAGCCTTGTATATGTATACAATTCCATCTTTGTCTTTCTTCAACTTGAAGACCCATTTGCATCCGATAGGTGTGAACCCATCCGGCAAATCAACCAAATTCCAGACTTGATTTTCAGACATGGAGTCTATTTCCGATTGCATGGCCTCTAACCATTTAATGGAGCTTGGGATCGTCATAGATTGCTTGTAAGTCAAAGGTTCATCACTATCCAATATGAGAACGTCTAAGTTTTCAGTCAAGAGGACGCCTGTTCATCTGTCCGGCTGAAAAATAGTTCTATTTGACCTACGAGGGGCAACAACGTTTTGAGGAACTACTCCCACTGGCTCTTCTAAAGACCTTGGAGGTTCATCAACTTGAACTGCTTCTAAAGAGTTCTGAGTTTGTTTTTCGTCTCGAATCTCTTCGAGGTCTATTATTCTCCCACTTGTCAATTTGGAAATATGATTTCTTTCCAAAAAGACACCGTCACGAGCAACGAATACCTTGTTGTCTGACTTGTTGTAGAAATAATACCCCATAGTTTCTTTTGGATACCCAACGAAGAAACATTTGTCAGATTTAGATTGTAGCTTGTCGGAAATTAATCGCTTGACATATGCTTCGCAACCCCAAATCTTCAGAAAAGACAACTTTGGAAGTTTCCCAGTCCATAATTCGTATGGAGTCTTTTCAACAGCTTTTGACGGAGCACGATTCAGTGTGAGTGCTGCAGTTCGCAACGCATGTCCCCAGAACTATAAAGGAAGTTCGGCCTGACCCATCATTGACCTGACCATATCGAGTAAGGTCCTATTTCTCCGTTCCGACACTCCTTTCCATTGAGGTGTCCCCGGAGCAGTCAATTCAGAAAGAATACCGCATTCTTTTAGATGGTCATCAAACTCGTGGCTAAGATATTCATCTCCTCGATCCGATCTTAGAGCTTTGATTTTCTTGCCATGTTGATTCTCTACTTCATTTTGAAATTCTCGGAATTTTTCAAACGATTCAGACTTGTGCTTCATTAAGTAAATATAGCCATATCTACTGAAGTCGTCCGTAAACGTTATGAAATAGCTGAACTCACCTCTAGTTTTCGTACTCATAGGCCCACATACGTCCGTATGTATTAGCCCTAGTAGTTCTCTTGCTCTTTCTCCCACCTTTGAGAAAGGTTGCTTTGTCATTTTGCCAAGTAAACAAGATTCGCATTGATCAATCTTCTCTAAGTCGAATGATTCTAAAATTCCTTTCCGTTGAAGTAATTCCATGCGCTTTATGTTTATATGGACTAATCGACAATGCCACAGAAATGTGAGATCTGAATCACCAGTTTTAGCCTTTTTGGTATTTATGTTATAAATGTGTTTGCTCGTATCTAGCACATAAAGACCGTTTTCTTGTTGTGCTGAACCATAAAACATTCCATTCAAAGAAAAAGAACAACTATTGTCTTTAAATTGAAAACTAAAACCTTTAGAATCCAAACTTGAAACGGAAATGATGTTTCTGGTGATACTAGGAACATAGTAACAGTTTTCTAGTTCCAAAACAAACCCACTAGGCAAAGAAATAAAATAAGATCCTACGGCTAATGCAGCAATCCGTGCTCCATTTCTCACGCGTAGATCCATCTCGCCTTTATCAAGCTTTCTACTTCTCCTTAGTCCCTGTGAATTGGAACATAAGTGTGAGTCACAACCAGTATCTAATACCCAAGAAGTAGAATTAGCAAGATTACAATGTATAACATACATACCTGCAGTAGAAGCAACGTTCCCGTTCTTCTCATCTTCCTTCTTCTTCAAGCAATCTCTCTTCCAATGCCCCTTCTTCTTGCAGTAGAAGCATTCAGAGTCGGCAGGAGAACGAGTCGCCCTTTTCTGTTTACTAGAACCGGCGCCATTGGACTTGGATGAGGGCGAAGCCTTGCCCTTACCCTTCTTGCCCTTGTTCTTGCCTGATTTCTTGAAGTTCTTGCCCTTACGCACCATAAGCATATCATGCTTATTCTCTTGCTTGAGCGTGTTTTCAGCGGTTTTCAGCATACCGTGAAGCTCAGTAAGAGATTTCTCCATGCTGTTCATGTTGTAATTCAACTTGAACTGATCATAGCCATTATGAAGCGAATGGAGAATGATGTCAATAGCCATTTCATTTGAGACGTCAGAATCTAGAGCTCTCATGTTCTCAAAGAGTCCAATCATTTTAAGAACATGTGCGCTCACTGGTTCTCCTTTCTTGAGCTTAGTCTCAAGGATCAACCTCTGAGTCTCGAATCTTTCGATTATGGCTTGGTCCTGAAACATGTTCTTCAACTCCGAGACGATTTGGTAAGCATCCGAGTTAATGAACGTTTTCTGAAGTTCAGGGCTCATGGATGCAAGCATCACACATTTGACATCCCTGTTGGCCTGAATCCAACGATTAAGGGCAGCTTGAGTTACCTCCGGCCCAACCTCTTGCGGTAACTCTTCCTCAAGGACATATTCTTTTTCCTCATGCATAAGAACTATTTGTAAGTTCCTTTGCCAGTCGAGGAAATTGTTGCCATTCAACTTCTCTTTGTCGAGAATTGAACGCAGATTGAAAGTGTTATTATTCGCGGCCATTTGATTACTACAATCGAAAAGAATTTGCAATAACTAACCATTCATACAATTCAATAACTTTGAAATAAAAGCAAAAACATGCAATCATTAAAGCTATTAAAACATTTCATTCATGCAAAAAGTAAAAATATGGTCCAAAATGAATGAAACGATTCCAAGACCCCAAAAGTCCTAAATCCTTAAGCAGCTTTAGCATGTCTTAAGTAGTTTAAGATTTTAGGTAAGCAAAACCTATTGCTAGTAATCTCCAAATTACTCTTGGTTAATAAATTAATGCCATAATTTATCCCATTGCCACAACTTAATGCCATTGTTGTTTGAGTTGCAACCACAATCAACGTGCTCCTTTAGGACGCCTTACCATCTAAGTCAACTAAAATAGCACCTCGCTTTAGCGAAAACCTACTTTCTTAGATCCCTAGATTTTTGTAAGTGTTGATTTGGAAGGCAATTTTTAAAACTCAATATTACTTGGACCTAGTTGTTTCTATGTTGGTTCGATTATTTAGTGAACTTAAAACTAATCGATTCATAGGAAACAACCTGTTCATGCAAAGCATACATACATTCATACATTCACGCATAATATATATATATTAAATTGCATAAATAATTGGTGATCTAGTATGGCCCAAAACTTCTTGTCTTGAAGCATCCAATTTTCATCACCTCCTTGTTAGCTTGGCATCGTCTTGAATATTCGTTCAAATGCTAACTTAAAGTTCTAAACTTAGAAATACTTGAAAATAATAAAATTACAACAAAATTTCCATGGTACGCAGACCATATTTAAAACTTTACATTCAAAGATAGAACGGTGCGCAGACCGTATTTAACCATCCTAAATTGGCCATACTAGTCACTTGGAGTACCTGCATTGCATAAAATATATATTCTACGCATTCACCCATTCGTATGCTAAAACGAATGGCCCATGTTAATATGCAAGTATTTACATGAATTAATTAAAATTCACGTTCACATAAACGCGTCCTAAAAGATTAATCAATTTCCAAATTATTAATCCTTACACTTTATTCTAATTAAAATTGAATTTAATTAAAATAATGCGACCTACGAAAATAATTAAAATAATTATTTCATTTTAATTTCATTTAGTGGATCCCACTCAAACCAATAATTATTTCGGATAATTAATTATGAAATATTAAATTAAAACTCGCGGCCCGGCACAAGCAAATAAAATATTAAATTAAATATCCCGTTAGCCCAAATTAATGCAAATATACGAAGCCCAACGAATTAAACGATTTATAAAAAGTCCAATTGCTTGATTGGGCTAGGCTTGCGCCTAGCCCCGCCTCGCGTGAGGCCCAAGCGCACACGAGCAAGAGCTCGCGCACCCCGCCCCATCGCTCGCGCGCGCGCGTCCCCGCAGCGATGTTGCCCTGCGCTGCGTGTTGTGCATCGTGAGTGCTCGACGTCGCAAGGCTTGCGCCTCGCTTCGTCGCAGCCCCGCAAGCTACCTCGCCTGCCCATCCTCGCCCAGCGCGCACGAGGCACGCAGCATCGCTGCTGCTGCCCGTGTCGCATGGCTCGGTCGAGCACAATGGCCTCGTATGGCTCGACGAGCCATACTTCCACCATGCTCACGTTCGTGTTTTTGGTTCGTAAAACGGACCAACTTAATTAAAATTAAATTTAATTCACGAACTTGCATTAATTTTATTTTTCAAAAAAAGTTAAGATTTAATTTTCGAAAAACAACGATTTTTAACGATTAAATAAACTTTAACGACAATCCAATTTCGTAAAATTAATAAATCAAGGGCTAAAAATATTCAAACTTTCAAGAACGATCGAATCAACTTTAAAGTTTGAACTATTAATTAATAAAATCCGAAACTTTATATCGTTCATTAACAATTAAATTTCAGATTATTAATAATTTGGTTTAAGTGCGATTAAAATTAACGAAACCAATCAAAATTTTAATCCAATAATTTTAAAAATTAGCCACTGACCCATGAAATTATACCCCTTCCCCAATTAACCGAATTATTAAACCAAAATTAATTAAAATTCAATTAGGGTTGTAAATTTTACAAATTGGGGAAAGGCATAATTAGGGTTTATACTTATCGGAAAAATCTGAAATTTTTACCATAGATCAAGCATGTACCTAGAAACATTGTGTCAAGATTTTAAGCAATTCCGAGTAGTTTAGGTCGACCTTTTAATTGAATTACTGTCCGACACTTTTAATTTTTAATGAAAAATTAACAAAAACGCCCAAAAACGATACTTCGAGGCCCAAATTGAATTACTGTCCGACACTACATAAGGCTCATGATACCACTGTAGGGGAATACAGTTAAACATAATAACATGTGCAGAACAATCCCCAAAGCCAAGAAACATGTATAAAGCACAGATTAAGCAAACTTACATTCGAAGCGTGTTTTCCACAATAATCTGTCAACGAACACGAACAAAGAACTCCACTTGTCGTTCCTCTACTTGGTTCACCGACACGATCAGATCCGTCTTGATAATCATAGCTTAGACAATTGATCAAGATACTTTGCTTTTGGGAAGAACTCACTTTGGAGGCATAGAGAGAATTAGGGTTCTCTGTGTCTCTAGGGTTTGAGTAATATGAATTGTGTGTATGTTGGAAACTAGGTTGTAAGGTTATATCATTAACCTTACTAACCGACCAAGCAAGAAGCAAGGCCGGCTAGCAAGCCGTGCGAGCCAAGCAACGGACACACGCCCGCGTGCCCAGCGACACACTGCAGGCCGAAGCACACAGCGCGCGCGCCGAGCAGCTGGGCCGTGGGCCTTGCTCGCTCGTCGCTGCTGTTGCGCTATTGCTTGCTGCTGCGTGCTCGCGCCCAATAGGCTTGCCTTGCTTGCCTTGGCTCGCGAGCTTGCTGGCTCGTTGGGCCTTGCACGCTTACGTGCTTGGCTCGACGGGCCGGCAACTCCGATGCCCTCCCTATTCGCGATTTAATATATTTCCGATATATTATTTATCGTTTCGTATACGACGAATCACCATCGTACGATACGATTTATTCGTGTCGCCCAGCTTACGAATATTCGCTATACGATATACGATTCCGATAAAGGTCGTATCGTATAATACGTTTCCAACTAATTCCCGAAAAGATATTAAATGAATTTCCGATTCATTTAATCCGGTGATCTGTTACGTGTCATTGGTGTGACCTTGTAGGTTCAGTCAAGAGTAAGTTGTGAGTTCAATATCCATTAGAACTCACTGATCGGAACAGCTAGCTCAGCTGTTCCGATCACTTGATCTCACTGAATTAATTGTTCGCAATTAATCTGAACCTTGGTATTAGACTTAATGCACCTTGGGTGAAGGACATATTTCCTTCAACTTGAAATATTGAACTTGAAATACTTGAACTTGAACTTGAAATTTTGAACTTAAGAGACTTGAATCTCAAAGATCGGGCCTTTAAATGTTGAAAAGGTTAGCTCTTTGATGTGCTCTTACTTTGAAAGGATCCTAGTTTAGGGAAGTAGTCATGAGCAACCCTAAACATTGTTGGATCTTGAAACTTGAAAACTTGAAATTGTATATTGAAAAATGGAGTCTTGAATCTCAAAGAATAAACCTTTAAAAGTTAGAAAGGCATCATCTTTGATTATTCCATACTTGAAAAATGATTCTAATTCAAAGAAGTGATTACAAACAACTTTGAACATTCTTGAATCTTGAAAGTTTGCATTTTTGTATTTTGAAAAGTTTGGATTTTGAAAAGATGTATGATTGTTGCAAGTGACATTTTTAAGAGTAAAAATGCCAACTTACTAATCATTTTGAAATAGAAAATCAAGACAACATTGAATAGATTAAGGTTGGGATTCAGAATTACCTAGTTAGGTTTAGGCAAGCTTTCCGATTAGACCTCCCAATTGCTTAAAGCTTGAGGATTGTATAGTGTTTTTTGGAGGATTTGGTATTGATTTTTGTATTGAATTTTGAGGTGCAATTTTTGTATTACGACGTTATGTGTCGATTTTGCCTCCCTAAACTGCTCAGAAATAGGGGTATTTATAGGTGGATTTGCTGCTAAACGCCAGCCATTGCCAGCGCAGCACGCAGCTGGCAGCGCTGGGCGCTGGTGACGTGGCAGGGATGCTGCCAAAACAAGGACGCGGGCTCCGTCCTTGCTTTGTCTTGTATTGATGTACCTTCGTACTATTTGTACGAAGTTTGGCGTGTAGTGTTTTCTTGGGGCTTAAGATTTGATTTTGCGTCTAAAAACAAGCCGTTTCGGGTTTTGAATTTCGGTTTTACGGGACGAGGCCCGGCTTGCTCGGTTTTGTGGGTCGGCGCCCGAATTTGACTGCCGTATATGATTTTGAGTGGAAAAGGCCTTGTAAAACCAATGGGATAGCCCATTGGGTGAGATTGTACTTGGAGTTTGAAATTGGTTTTGGAATTTGTATTTTGTACCGAGTTCCGGAATGGGAATGGCCTCGGGGATTTGACTTTGGCTCTTGGATTTTGGACATGCTTTTAGCAATTGGAATTTCCGCACGGAGTTACTCCAACTACCTAACAAGGATAATGGTATCGTCATCATCCCATTGGGGAGACACAAATTAGGTGTCTACAGTTAGACATCCCGTACTATAGCATAATAATAATAACTTGCATGCGCAATACTCATACATGCAAACCAACTTGAACAACATGCTTGACATAATTCAACGATTATAAAACTCCATAACATGATAGTTCAACATGATCTATAAAGCATAATTCAATTCATAACATGCTCGTTCACATAGATTCAATAATAATAATAACCACATGCTTGTCTACACATCAAACATGAATTCCCAACATATAACTTCACATGATTCGCATTCAATACACTTCACAAAGTCCTCAAGGGATGGGTGGTCACCCTAGTCTTGTACGTACCTGGAATACCTAAGTACGGGGGTCACTGTGCGAATCACGACTCACTAGAAATCAACTCCTATAAACACAAAGGAGAAACTAAATTATTAATCATGTTTACTAAATTTCCAGCAACTATTTAAGAAACTAAAACCCTTAGTTTAATTAGAAATTAATCGTTATTCGTTAATTTAATAATCTCAAATAGTCAACTCAAGTCCTAGCATAAAAGCATTGACTTTTTAGCTTCAAAACCATTAAAAATCAACTTTTTAAAGCTTATAAACAATCTGAAAATTTAAGTTGATTCCCATAATTTAAATTGTCATTAAATTATGTGAATCAATCGCCTAATCAATTGGAATTAAAACCCTAATAATAGGTCATCATAAAAACCATGTTTTGACCTTAAAAATTGACACTTTATCAATTCATTAAATCTGAAAATAATAATTTCAATCATCAAAATCAATCTCTTTAATTTAAATACGAAAATAATAAAATACGGTGTTCGTAACCGTTCCAATCAATTTAAATAACCCAAATAATTAAATAATCATAATAATGTAAACAATTTAAAAACTGAAAATTAAAGTTTAAAAAGTATACAATTGATTATCACCAATCAACAACACACACACACACACAACAATTGATGTGTTGTGTGTGTGGGGCATCGAGCAACAACAACAATAGCACCACGCCTCACAACAGCACGCGGGCAGGCACGCAACAGCGCAGCGATGCAGCGAGGGGCGAGAGAGGGAGTGAGCGCTGGGCGCTGGGGCACTCGACACAGCAGCAGCAAGCACGAGGCTCTGCGGGCTGCGGGGCGAGACGAGGAAGAGAGTTCGGGCACGCAGAGTGCAAGGCCACGACAGCAGCAGGGACGCGAGTGCTATGTTGCGGCTGCGAGGCAAGGCGAGGGAGAGGGTGCGCGCGCGAGGCTGGCTGGGCACACTCGTGCCTTGGGCTGCAAGCAAAGGGCTGGCGGAAGAGGGGTGTGAGGGTGCCGCAAGGAGAGAGAAAAAGAGGAGTGAGAGGGATTGCTGAAAATTTTGTGAGGGTTTAATGATAGGGTGTATTTATAGTTTTTCTCTCCGACATGGGCTAGGTTTTGGTAGTTTGAGTTGGGCTTAATTCGGGGCTTAACTAAAATTAATCCTTGCAAGCTTTGTTGGGTTTGATCATGGAAATTTAACTGGGCTTTAATTAAATTAAATTCGTTTTCAAAATTCGACCCGAGAAATCCCGATTAAATAAATTCTTTGAATTTATTTAATAAAAATACGGTTTTCGTAATTAATTAATAATTAAATTAATTAAAAATAAAATGCATTTAATTCTCATTAAATGGAATTAAATTTATAAAAATACTTTATAAATATGACCAAAATACTTTATAAATATAATAAAATATATTTATAATTTATAGAAAAATACTAGGTATTACAGGTGCCATTCCATTTGATTCAAAAAAACCCCTAAGCACGCCTCACGCAAAAATTCCAAATTCAAAAATCGAATCCAATAGCGTTATAATGCCGGATTTCCATGTCAAATTTCTAAATCCAAATTTGTAAATCAAACGGCTTTATGATGCAGTATTTCCAAGTCAAAATTTCAAATCCAAGTTTCAAAAATCCAAACGGCGTCGTAATGCCGAATTTTCAAGTCAAACTTTCAAAGTCCAAGATCCCAAGTTCAAATGTCCAAATCCATGATGGCGTAATGTCGGATTTTCAAATTCCAAAACCCTCAAATTTCGAATTCAAATTTTCAAGGTTTGATCTGCTATACAAAAAGATTCCCTTTTCAAATTCCAAATTCAAGTTTAAAATTAAATTCAAGTTTCAAATTCAATTTCAAGTTACAAAGATCTTCTCCCACCATTAATCTCAAATACAAGTTCAAAAACAATTTCAATGGGTTGAAATCCCCTAGAAATAATACAAATTAAATTCCAATGGGTTGAAAATCCCTTGAAATAATTCGAACCCCATACAAATTATAATTCAAATAAAAACACTTCCAATGGATTGAAAAACCCTAGGAAAAATACAAAATCCAAAAACTACCGTTGGGTTGAAAATCCCTAGAAATAATACAAAATTCCAATGGGTTGAAAATCCCTAGAAATAATGCAAAATTCAATCTCCTCCAACGGGTTGAAATTCCCCTAAAATAGTCCAAGTTCTATTGTCGGGTTGAAATCCCCATAAAATAATCCAAGTTCTACTGTCGGATTGAAATTCGCCTGAAATATTCCAATTTCAAATGTCGGGTTGAAATTCCCCTGAGATATTCCAAGTTCAAATGTCGGGTTTAAATTCCTCTAAAATATTCCAAGTTCTATTGTCGGGTTGAAATTCCCCTAAAATATTCCAAGTTCTATTGTTCGGTTGAAATTCACCTAAAATATTCCAAGTTCTAATGTCGGGTTGAAATCCCCCTAAAATATTTCAAATTCTATTGTTGGGTTGAAACTCACCTAAAATATTCCAAGTTCTAATGTCAGGTTGAAATCCCGCTAAAATATTTCAAATTCTTATTCAAAAGAATGTAGCCTTCACAAAAGAATGAAGCTCATCTACAAACATTTCCAACGGGTTGGAAATCCCGATCCAAGTACAAATTTGAATGGGTTGAAATTCCTCTGAAACATTTACAACGGGTTTCAAATCCCGATACAAGTACAAATCCAATGGGTTGAAATTGCTCTAAAATTGTTCCAACGCGTTGCAACTCCAGGAACAAATTTTCATATTCAAATGGGTTGAGGTTCCCTCCAAAATACTTCAAATACAAATTTTCGAAAGGGTTGAAATCCCCAAAATATCTGCAAATACAAAATCCAAAAATCCCAAGTTTAGTGGAGTGGTACTTAGAGGTTTTCTAGTTTAAAGCATGCATTTGTATTTCATGTGTCCATTGTCTATGTCTTTAGTGGTCATGAGCCGTGTCTTCTGCATTTTTTCAAGTCGAAAGTGCACGTCAATGTGTCTAGGCTTCAAGAAACACTTTGGCTTCAGCAACAAAGAGAAAGGTTGGGTTAAGCTCCACTAGTCCTTGCATCTACATCAATATCAAGCAACAATGGCAACAGTTGAGCAGTTCCATGAACTCATGGAGGCAGTAGCCAAAATCACCACCATGTTCGAAGAGTTCGATACCCGTTTAAGCGTAGTTGAGGATGAGCATTCCTTGACAAATATTACAAAGAAGATTGAGGGCATGGTGAAAAAGGTCACCCACAATGAGCACTACTTTGATACCTCTACAAATCATATATTCAAGGGGAAGGTAAACTTCCCTGAAGAGTTCTCCTCCAATGACATTCCCAAGTTCAAGACAATTGACAATCCTAAATACCATCTTTGAAACTTTCAAGTTGTGATGACCATCAAGGGGTTTGATCCTGAACTCTACCTAGTTGTGTTCCCCATGTCACTAAAGCAAGCGTGTCAAAAGTGGTTCTACTCTCTCATAAACAAAGACACCAATACTTGGGAAGGTGTCGCTCAAGAATTCATGAGCCAGTACAAGCCTAACATTGAACTTCAAACCACTCTACGTGAGTTAGAAGTGCTCCGACAGGGCACTCAAGAAAGGTTCACCACCTACCTCAACAAGTGGAGAAAGGTTGCTTCCGAAATGATATCAAGACCTTCAGAGAAGAAGCTAGTCAAAACATTCATTCCAAGTCTCTTTCCAAAGTACAAGAATTACATAGTGTACTTGGGCCTCAAGACGTTTGAAGCGGCCTACGACATTGGGGTCGATATCGAAGATGACCAAGAGGTCGGGACTGACACCGAAGAGGACCCATACAATGATGATCAACTCAATGATGACCCGGCAAACGAGCCAGAGGAAATTTAGACTGATGGTTCCTACAATGATGATGACTGAAAAAGCCGCAAGCGCGCAAACTCGAGTCTAGCTCAGGTTTCTATGTCTTTTTCTATGATTTTCTATGCTTACTCTGCAAGTCTAGAATTAAGGACCTCCATGTATGAATTTTCAATTTCCATTCAATAACATGAGAATTTATTACCTAACTTGACCGTCTTTACAAAAAAAAGGGCATGGGTTCAAAAGAACTTTCAAAAGGGCTCGAAGTTTTGCAATTGATTCAAGGCACCGGAACGCCAATAATATGCGGCCAACCCCAAACCTTCAAAAAGCACCTTTCAAATACAAACCGGGAATTCACTCCTTCTTTTCAAAATCAACCATACAAAAAGATTTACAAAACATCAATACAAAAAGGCCTTACAAAAATCCTTTATGTTTAACCTACCCTATCCTTGGGATGAGAAGAAGAATTGCAACATAAAGTTCAAGAATCCAAGCATTCAACATTCACAGTTCAAAAGTGCCAAAGTAGAAGAGGCACGCGTACAAGATTCAAAATTTCCAAAAACTAAGGAGGCAAGCATTCAAGTTACAAATTGCCAAAAACTGAAGTGGCAAGCATACAAGATTCAAATTGCCAAAAACAGAAGAGGCAAGCATTCAAGGATCAATTTTCAACAATCAAGTTTCAAAGTTCAATGTTCAAGGATCCAAGTGCCAGAACCTAACATGGCAATATCCAAGATCAAAGAATCAAAATCAAGTCTGGGGCGAGAACCTGAAACTCTATCCCATCCATCTTTCATAATCTAGCCTGGTAACAACCCTCCAAAGCTGAATTGAGGTGTCCAATCAAAGGTGTCGGAATCAATTGCGAAATTTTGAAAACCAAGAACTACGTACGACCTGATTCCACCATGGATACGTAGGCAACCTCTCGCAGGGCCCGACCACTTCAATTCCAAAGTGCATTTTTTAAACTACAAATTTCAATTTCAAAAAATCAATTTCAAAATTCAAAGATTAAAAAGTTTCAAGAATAGATAAGTCGCACATAAGGAAAGAATATGATGATTGTGCGCCGCATATGAAGAAAGAACATGATGATTATGCGAAACACTATCATTCAAAGGTTTTCCAATGCTCATCGCTTAACCATTAGAGCTAGACTGCGGGCTTAAACCCGCTTCATGGCCTACCCAGCCTCGTGAGCCAATCCATCATGGCTCACCTTTTTAAACTTCAATTTTCCTAACTCAAATTCAAAACCTTTTGCATCCAACTTTAGTATCATCAATTGTATTTAACACTTCACCATTAGTAGAAAAAACGTCATTTGCATCGCGCGTAAAAGGGGCTTTTTGCAGCGTTTTTGGTCGTTGCAATTGTGATGGTTGCAAATACGCCTTCTTTTTTCCAGGGACCAAAAATCACTGCAAAAACTTGAATATTTGCAGCTCACATTGCTCAAAGCGCGCTGGAAAATGTACTTTATTACAGCCTTTTCTACCTGACGTGCGGTGTAAATAATGCTTCTAGAGGGCAAAAAAATAACATTATTTACAACTTTTCCTACTAAGGCAGGCGTTGCAAATAATACATATTTATTATAAAAAAAATTGCATCTACAGGAAAGCTGCCATACGTTAACAAATCAATAATAATTAACAAAATCCATATGTTATTATAACCTACAAAAACATCCACAAATATGAAGGAAATAATGCCCTAACTTGGTCCAAGTATGCATTTAATGCTAAGTCTAATAAATGCGGTTCAGTATTAATTAACAAGTTAATAATTCTGTGAGATCAAGTGAACTGAATGCCTAGCTAGAGGCCACTTCAGTTCAAGTGGAATTAATAATATTAATCCACAACTTACTCTTGACTGAACCCGTAGGGTCACACAAATAGTACGTGAACGGATCAAGTATTTAAGTGAATATATTAATCATTAAGTACTCCATTTATGATCATTCGGAAATGACGGATCTCAGTTCCAGTGGAAGGTGAATTCGTCAAAAGGCAAAGTAAAGAATATTTCGGAAATGAAGATATTGCCGGAAACGGAAATATGATTCATAAGGGAAATATAAATATTATCCAAGTCGTAAATGTTGCCGGAAACGGAAACATGGTTCGTATCGGAAAATATGATCAGAAATAGAAATATTGCCGGAAACGGAAATATTACCGGAATCGAAAATATTGTTGGAAAAGGAAATTATTTCCGAAATCGGAAATATTAACGGAAACGTAAATATTTGTTCGAAATGGAAATGGATTCCGGAATCAGAAAACGAATCGGAAGCTCGACGAGTGAAAACACGGCAAGCGAGTTGGCCCATCGCTCGACAAGCAAAGGCCGAGCGCATAGCGCTGAGCACGGAGCCCAGCGCCAGCACCCAACCGATGGGCCAGGAAGCACAGTGGGACGCAAGCAGCAAGCAAGGCAGTAGCAGATGCAGCCCACCAAGGCAAGGCTGCAGCACGCTGGGCCTTTGGCCAGCTGCGGCTGAGGATGGGCCTAGGCAGGCACGCGCACCAACATGGCCCATCATGGCTACGTTGGTTGCTTCGTCTTGGGCTCCAAGAAAAGTCCGATTACTTAGTTGCCAAGTAACTTTGGGATTAAATATTAGTTTTCCTAGTCCTACAAGAATTGGTTTCATTAAGAGTTTAATTAATTTTACAATTCTAATTGGATAAGAATTTCAATCCTAGTAGGGTTGGTAATTCTTTTCCTAGTAAGATTCAAACCCCTTATTTCCTACCCTATAAATATGAGGCTAAGCCCTCATAATTATACACATCAAAACATAGAAAATCATATTCTTTACTTACTTTGTGTTCAAGGGAGAACATAATATGGCCTAGCCCGAATACATAAAACCTTAAGTAATTATAAAATCCTAGTTGGTTGAACCTAAGGCGGGTCCGAATGTGCTGTGGACTTTCTACGGAGGGGAAACGTTTGGGGCTTTAAAGACTTGTTCTTGTTCGGTTCGGGAGCAGCTAGGGAAGGCAAGCATCACATTGTATGTAACCTAAATTATGCTAATTGACTATGTGGCAATTAATTTGGATTCTGGCTTTATGGTTTTTCCGCATGAATTATATTATTGTATTATTCATAACCTAACAGTGGTATCACGAGCCTCTAATTAATCCCTGATCAATTATAGTTAAAATGGATTAAATTTTATAAATTTACAATGAATTAAAGGGGTGATTAATTTCGTGGATGTAATTGATTGCAAATTCGTGCGATTATTTGATTATATGTTCGCAGGATTTTTCGGCAGTTTTGTCAATAAGGGTCGAAATCTTATGTTTTTATAGTGAATTTCGCATGTAAACGACGTTTTAAAATTTTGACAAAAATCAAAGATTTGATGCCGAACCTAGAACTCCCAAATTCGAAGCCTAACTATGACCTTTCGGAGGTTTTAGTTTTTCGAATGCAAAATTTGTAACTTTTATGATGTTAAATTAAATATTTGCGAATCTTGAATCTATGATTGACCTACTTTATATGTTTAACAATTTTAAGGTCTAATTTTGTTAATTATAAAACTTAATTTGTAATTATAATTAATTTGTTGAATTTCAAATAATTTAGAATTTGGTTTGATTTTCATAATTAACGAATAATTTAATTAGGATCCTATGATTAAAAACCACCATAAAATTTGTTAAAATTGAAATATTTTAAAAAAATTTGACCTGGATTTTAATCCCTAAGAAAATATGTAATCGGAAATTAATTTAAATAATAAATTTTCAATTTTTCTCCTAAATTTATTGAAATTAATATGAATTATTAATTTGTCGTTAAATTTAAATATAAAGTTTTGATTTTTTATAAATCGTTCACAAAAATGCACGCACGAAGCAATGGACGCTGAATGTTACCCTTAAGGGGTGTTGCATTGTGCGGGCATGCGACGACGAGCAAGGGAGCTCGTCGCCCATGCGGTACAAGGCAGCGAGCAATGCACGAGCCACGCACGCGGGGACAACCCCTGTGCAGTGTGTGCTGTGCGGAGTGATCGAGCAAGGCGAAGGGGCAACGATGCACATGCCCAGCAATGCCAGCGTCGAGGCAACGTGCCATGGCTTTCGAGCCGTGCACGTCTGCCAGCCCGTGTTGTGCCCAGCAGCGATGGCGACGAGGCATCGTTGGATTCCCTCGTTCCATGCGCGCAAAGCAAGCAAGGCGCAGCAGCAGCCAACGATGGCGTCGATCCAATGGGTGCTGGCGAGGGCTTGGCTGTGCGATGGCCTCGGCCATGCGTGCAGTCAGCTCTTGCAACGCTGCAAGCCTTGGCGAGGCATGGGCCTTGCGCCCATGTGCCTTTCCTTGGCCGATTAACTTGTTTCGTTTTGTTTTTTAATTTTCGGTTGAAAACGATTTTAATTAAATTTAATTTCGTAATTTAATTTTTCTCGGAATTTTATTTTGATTAATTTAATTATTATAATTTTTTTATACTAATTATTTTAATAAAATTAAAACCTTGGTAAAATTATAATTAATTAATTTTAATCAACTGAAAATAATATAAAGGGATTTAAAATTATTTTATGTGAGCTTTAAATTTTAATTAAATTTGTATGTTTCCGGTTGGACTAGGAAATACAATTTTTTTTTCAAATTTTTAAAGCATGTAAATTCGTGGTTTTAGTGGGAGCTTTTAGTCATCAAACTCTTGATTAGGTCTTTATTCCTTTAAGGTTAAAACAACTCGATTAGAACTAATAAGGTTGAATAATTTGTATATTGTTGGAACCTTTGATTAGTTGCTGCAAATATTTATGTGATCCATGATTTTTCTAATAACTTGCTATGTGGGCCATTCATTGATAAATGAATGGATGAATAATATATTGTAAATGTACTGTTTTGCAGGTTGTGGAAAGTGACTAGTATGGCCCTAATAGGATAGTAAATATGGTCTGCGTACCATTAATTTGAATGTAAAATTGGTCTTATGCACCAAAGTTTTATTTAAATATGGTCTGTGTATCATCAAATAGTTGTAATTAGTTTTAATTATAGCATATCCTATTTGAAGAAAATGGCGCCTCCCATGGTGAAATTCAAGACGGAGTTTGAAGTTGAAGCTTCAAGATGAAGTCGAGCCATACTAGATCACATTTAAATCTTATGCATGTTATAAGTTATTTATTGCTTTAAATATGTCTTAATAATGCATGAGATTGTGGCTTTATTATGTTGCATGATTAAGGATTTTAGTTCACTTAAAATCTAACCAATATAGTAAGAGCCCTAAGTTCCAAACTTTGAAAATTGAGTTAAAAGGTGTCATTCCAAAATAACGCTTACTTGGATAACCTTTACATCAATCTAGTAATAGTTTTCCGCCATAGCGAGGTGTTACTTATTGATTCTAAAGGGGTAAGGTACACAAGTAATTGTGAGTACATGTTAGTTTTGGTAAAACTCAACGATATAAGTAAGGAGTCCTTTTATGTCGTGGCAAATGAGATAGGTGTAGACACCTAAATCGTGTCTCCCCTTTGGGATGATGACCATACTATTATCCTTGCTAGGTGGTTGGAACAAGTCCGTGCGGAAGTCGCAATTGCTAAAACATATTCCAAAGTCCAAAATCCAAAATCCAATCCCCACGACCATTCCCATTACGGAACTCGGTATAAAATTAAATTCCCAAAAATCAATATCAAAATACAAACACAACCTCACCCAATGGACCTCTCCATTGGTTTTACAAGACCTTTTCCAGTTAAAATGACACTAAGCAATCCAAATTCGAGCGCCGACCCACAAAACCGAGCAAGCCGGGCCTCGTCCCGTAAAACCAAATTCAAAAACCCGAAAACAACTAGTTTTTAGTCGCAAAATCAAAACCTTAATCATTAAGCAAATGCTACGTGCCAAAGTTAGTACATTTCGTACAATGGTACATTCACAAATGCCTTGGCGTTTCCTGTGCCACGTCAGCGGCGCCAGGCGCCAGAGCCTGCGCTGGCCGCAGCTGGCACTTGGCGTTTAGCCATCCAATTTTCTATTTAAACCCTGATTTCCAAGCATTTTAGGGCACCAAATTACAATCAGAACATCATAATTCTGAAATTCCCCCTCAAAAATCAAATACAAAAACTTCAAACTCTCATACAAATCTCAAGTGTTTAAGCATTTGGGTGCTCCAAGAGGAATTCTAACCTAAACCTAACTAAGTAATTCCGAGTCCCAATCCTAATCTACTATGTGTTCTACAATTTCCCTTTCAAAATGATTAGGAAAGTTGACACTTTTGCTCTCAAAAGTGTCACTTACAACAATCACATATTTTTTCAAAATCAACACTTTCTATGATTCAAATACAAAGTTTTGGATTCCATGATGTTGAAGGTTGTGTTTAATCACTTCCTTAAACTAGAATCATTTTCAAAACATAGAGTAATCAGAGGTGAGGCCTTTTTAACATTTAAAGGTCTAATATTTGACATTCAAGACTCCTCATTTCAATATTCAAGTACAAGTTTCATTTTCAAGATTCTATGATGTTTAAGGTTGTTTGTAATCACTTCCTTAAACTAGAATCATTTCAAGTTATGGAGCACATCAAAGGTGAAACTTTTTAACATTAAAAGGTCTAATCTTTGAGATTTAAGACTCCTCATTTTAATGTTCAAGTGCAAGTTTCATCTTCAAGATTCTATGATGTTTAAGGTTGTTTGTAATCACTTCCTTAAACTAGAATCATTTCAAGTTATGGAGCATATCAAAGATGAAACCTTTTTAACATTAAAAGGTCTAATCTTTTAGATTAAAGACTCCTAAGTTAATGTTCAAGTTCAATATTCAAGTTCAATATTCAAGATTCAATATTTTAAGTTCAATTTCTATACCCAAAATCTAAGATAATTTTGGATGAGCAATTTGTCCTAAATTTGAGATTTTTAGACTTGAATCCGTGTCGGACGCACTTATTATTAAGTAGTCGTTTGGCGTTCGGATCTCAAATACAATAGTTCAATTTCAATATCGCAATTTCAATATCGTCATTTCAATATCGCAATTTCGATAACGCATTTCAATATCGCACCTTTCAATATTGCACTTCAATTTCGCACCTTTATTATTTTCTATTTCAATTCCGCGTTCTTTACTCATCTCACTTTAAAATGTTGTGGTTGTGTACGCACTTTCGATAGTTCCTTTATTTATTGTGATGTTGCTTTACTTGTTTATTGCTTTAATCACCACACATGCTAAATACAAAAAAATGCAAAGTTACACCACGCTTAACAAAGATAATTTCTTGGACAAACCGGCCTTAGGTTCCTGTAAGGGGTGTTTTTTTGCGTATGTATTGCAATTCCCTACAAGGGGGGCGGTTTTTAGAAACCATCGTACTTTTGTACCTCGAAGGAGTCGCCACCAAACATTGTTTAGGGTCTTGTTTGGAAACACCGCAAATGACTCTATTAGGATAAGACTTGAATCTTCGAAACGGATGGTTGAGATCCGGGCACGGGAACGAGATGCTTATTCCGCGAGCTTTAGAAATTATTCGAGTACGTGACATAGCATTTTCGAAAATACCCTAGTTTAGACTATGTGGGTTTGAATCTAGAGCAAATAGAATCTCTACTTTGTATGGTGGTCACTTTGCTTTAAAGTTAATTTAAGGGAACCTAAGATCGGTTTGTCGAAGAAATTATCTTTGTTAAGCGTGATGTAACCTTGTATTTTGTTGTATTTAGCATGTGCGGTGATGAAAGCAATAAAGCAAATAAAGCAACATCACAATAGCAAATAAGTGCGGAATTAGTAAATACAAGACCCCCTAGAGACGGACTAGGGAGTAGGTCCACATTGCCTAGAAGGACTAGGCAAGTAAAGATGCGGAATTGAAATGCGGAATTGAAAGTGCGATATTGAAATTGCGGAATTGAAAGTGCGATATTGAAATTGCGGAATTGAAAGGTGCGTAATTGAAATTGCAATATTGAAAGGTGCATAATTGAAATTGCGATATTGAAATTTGTACTTGGGCACATTAGATTCGAACGCCAAGCGGCTCCTTAAAAATAAGTGCGCCCGACACAAATTCAAAGCCAAAAATCTCAACTTGGGAGAAGTTACTCATCCCAAAGTATCCTAGATTTTGCATATAGAACTTGAACTTGAAATTTGGAACTTGAAATATTGAACTTGAAATATTTGAACTTGAACTTAAAATATTGAACTTGTACTTGAAATATTGAAACTTAAGAGACTTGAATCTCAAAGATCAGGCCTTTTAATGTTGAAAAGGTTAGATCTTTGATGTGCTCTTATTTTGAAAGGATCCTAGTTTAGGGAAGTAGTCATGAGCAACCCTAAACATTGTGGGATCTGATGAGCGGCATTTATGTCGCTCTAAGCCTAGGATTTTATAGAATTTTATTAAGCTTTTTGATAGTTTGGCGTAGTTTTGTTGCATTTTTATCCCCTTATTCCATCTTTGTACTTTTCAGGTAAAAATGTTGAAAATGATGGAAAATAGCTGAGAATTGCTCAAACAGGGCCCGTGCGATCGCACGGGATTTATGTGCGTTCGCACGGGTCAGGAAAGTTGCCTCCAAAGTCAAGCAGGTTCGTGTGCTCGTGCCCCAAAAGTGTGTGTTCGCACAAATTTGGAAAATCGATGCAGGAACTATATGAGAATTTGTGCGAACCCATCATAGAGGAGCTCGTTCGCACGAATCTGGAAAATCAATGCAGGAATTATGAGTGATTTTGTGCGATCGCACCACAGAGGAGCCCGCTCGCACAGAATTTCAGTGGGCTCGCACTAAATTCCTATGCGAGAACAGGAGGATGTATGAAAATTTGGCCAAGTCATAACCGTGCGATCGCACGGTTGCTGAGCACGATCGCACGACACAAAGGAGGAGAATCGTCGCTGAGCTCGTTCGCATGGATCACAGCACGATCGCACTGGTGCGATCGCAGCTGGGTATGCCCGTTCGCACAGCTGCGCGGGATTCAGTTTTCGAGTTTAAATCTCTTATTTTTGGGGTTTAGTATAAATAGAATTTTCTTTATTTTCATTAACAATTAATTTCAGAAATAGATTTTAGGAGGTTTTTAGATATTTTGCTCTTCAAGCTAGTGTTCTAGAGAGAGAAACTCATTGATTTTCAAGCTTCAATTCTGTAATTCCTTCAACTCTTCTCTTTTTCTTGCAATTTAATTCTTAGTTTCTTAATTCTTGCTCTTGCTTTGTTGTTGATTGTTCTTCAATTCCTTAATTTCTTGAATTCTTGATTTCATTGATTGAAGTTACTTTGATTTCCAATTTGTGATTTGATTGTGCAATTGAACTCTTAATTCTCTTCTCCTACTCCTTCAATATCATGCTTGCTAGCTTATTCTTAATGGATTGCTTGATTTCTAGAATGACTAGTGAGTAGAATTAGGTTAGGGTAAGGGGAGAATCTAGGGGCTTAATTAGGGGAAATTTTTGGTTGATTCATGTGATTAAATATGATTTGATGATAGGATATCCATGCTAGTTGAGTGGTAGTTGCAAATGCTATTCGATTACAGTCACGTGGAACCATAGGATAGGTTTGGCGAGAGATTGTGGGCCTATCTTATGTGATCAAATGGCGGTGCCTATTATATGCTAGTTAGTTTAATCTAGGATTAGGCGAAAACTCTTCCGTGGATTAGACGTTTAGCGTTCCCTATCCGAGAGGTGGCGGGTTCGTCTTTAGATGTCATTTGCCTAATCACCATTTCGTTGCATGATCACCATTGCAAGATAGTTGAATTCATTTCCCCCGGTTTCCCTAGCCTATCCCCGACTCCCTAACGTTTCCCTTTCTTGATTCAATATTAGCATAATTCTTAGTTTTTAGATTCTTAAAAGTGACAATTCAAAACCAGATCCTTGTTCGAACTAGATTGACTTTCAAACTCAATAACCACCGTTTCTTTGGGACGATCCCTTTGCTTACCGCTAGCCGGTGGTTTTATAAATATTGTTTGCATAGGTTATTTTCTATCAACGACGGAAAATACGCCTATCAAAATGGCGCCGTTGCCGGGGAATGGCATCGTTGTTTGATTTTTCATTCTAGTTCGCCAGTCTAGTTCATTTTTCATTTTCTTTTTTTTTTAAAACCAAAAAAATGGCAAATTCTCTTATTGCTCAAAATGACGAATCGATTTCGCTTGATGATCTTCTCTTTCTCCATGATAATTTCCTAAGCTCTTTGAATTTTGAATCTCCAAAATCATTATTGATGAGGCTTGCTTTCATCAAATATCTTGAAATTCAAGAAGAGCTAAGAATAGATTCTTGTTTGAATTCATTTGAGGTCATGCCCCAACAAGTTATCAAAGGCTTTTTGGGAATTTCTAACCTATTGCAAGAGTATATTAAGGAAGTATCATGGAGAAGAGAAGAGTTTGAGGCTACATTGCCACCTATGATGCATGACATTGAGGAGTTGAGTATTGGAGAGTTTGTTCCTACTCGTTCCTCTTTGAGTGAGTGCATCGATGATGGTGATGAAAATCTATTTGCTCCATTTTTCCTCAAAGTGCTTAAGTCGATTCAAATTGAGGAAAAAACGATTTCCTCAATTGTGCCAACCAAAAACTTTTAGAATTGAATGAAGGATCTTATGTTGAGATTTCTTGTGCTTTATGTGATGTGAGTGAAGTTGTTTCTGAATCTTTTGTTCCCACTCCCTTCCCTTATTCCCCTTTCCGAAAGAAGAAACTCAACATTTATCCTTGATTTCCTATTTCTTTTCCCTTTTTGTCCAAACTCCCGCCACTTGAGGATTCCTTTTCCTCCATTGATCCTATTGATTCTCCTTCACCAAAGGAGCATGAAGAAGGGAGTGTTTCTTTTGTTTTACTTTGTGCTTGCATCTCTTTTGGCTCTTGCCTACTTGTTACTATTGGATATGTTTGCCATTGCATATGAAAAACTATTGCGATCGTTGTCGGGGTATTTACTAGAGGTAAGAGGCGTCAAGCTAATGACGTAAAAAGAGCGCTTCTCAGGAGGCAATCCGTGGGTAATTGGCCATTTGGCCCATGTATACTAATTTTCTTGATTTTTGAAGTTTTTGTGGCTCAAGCTTTCTTGATGTGGAAATCTTTGCATCCATCTTTGCCATGTCCGGCTATTCCTATTGGTGAGTTCGTTCGTTATTACGGTTCGTTGCGGGACTTGCTCCCACGTCATCACCGGTAATATCCTTCTAACTCACATGCATTCTTTGGGTCGGGCATCTTTATTGCGGGGCATTGGTTGGATGGGTAGCTGTGCCCCTACTAGTTTCGATTTAGGCCTTGAGGACATGGCCTAATTCGAGTTTGGGGGGAGATTCTATTGTTTGCTACTTTGATTTCCGTGTGATGGATTGCTTCACTAGTAGAAAAAACCCCTATTGCAACCCCCTTGTTGCAGCGTACATGTAATAATACGCTTCAACAACCAGTAGGTCAACGCGGGTCAAACTTTATAAAGGGTTGTTGCAGCGTACAAATTAATTGCCCGCAGCAAGAGAGTTTTTTGCAGCGTACAAAGTAAAAGCCCCCTGCAATAGCCCATTTATTTTGCAGCGTACAGATAAAAGCCCCCTGCAATAAAAAAATTTCGCTGCAAAGCTAATTAAGAAAAACATTTCATCTTAAACCTAAGGACCATTTCCACGCTCAGTACTCCCTCTTCTTCCCTCAGCTTTCCCTGCGTACTCTCTCACCTCCTCATTCTTCTTCTTCTTCATCTGCTCTCTTTCTCTCTCTAATTCGTGGTTTTTTTGGGTTTTTTGCAAGTAATTGTTGAAATTGGGTGACAATTCGTCTTGGTTTTTGTGAAAATTTGCTCGACTCCTTCTCTCCAAGCATCTGGCCTTCGACCTCAGCCTTCGAACTCAGCCGCCGTCGAACTCAGCCGTCGAACTCAGCAACTCAGGCGTTGCTCGGCCCTGCGTCGCTGTCTTCGCCGATGGGTCTGTGTTCTCGCCTCATCTCCCCCTAATTTCGTATTTTTAGGGTTTGCTTTCAGTCAATTCTTGATTTTTCCCCTAATTTCGTATTTTTAGGGTTTGATTATATAAATTATTCTTATTTTTTGTGTTAATTGATACATTTTTTCCGATTTTGATTGTTAGGGTTTTATTTTTTTCCGATTTTTTTCCGATTTTGAATGTCAACCCTAAAGTGGATAATATCTGGTACCCTATGAATTACTATATCACTTTGATGATTTTCTATTTAGTATATGCTTTTACTATGGTTCTGCTTTATTTATGTTTTGTTTATGTATCTGTTTCTATTCTTACTGGCACGATATATAGCTGGTTAGTTTCCTGTTAGTGTGTAAGAATTAATTGAGTTATTAGACCGTCTTGAGTTCGAACTGTTTGGATAGGAACTGAGACACCGGCCAATAGTGTGCTCTAAGTAGTGAAATATCTGTTAGATGTTGGTGTGTATTTTTCTAGTGAATTTTGTTGACTTTGATTTTCTTGATTTGGTAAATACTATCAGTCAAGTGCTAGGACGGTGAGGAAAGATAAGCCACGTGGGCGTCATCATGGTCTCACTCAACAGAAGAGGCAAGAGATAAAGGAAGCTTTTGAACTGTTTGACACTGATGGCTCAGGTTTTGAATCTGTTTAGTGTTTCGAATTTTATATGTCAAACCATTTAGTTTGTAGAAAGCTGGAACTCTTGGGGAGCTTGGGTTGAGGTATGACATTTTAAGAGCATATACAAAATTGAACATTCTTCTTTTACTTTGATTTTGACTCCTTTTTTTCCTTTTCACTTTTCTAGGTAACATCGGATTTAGGTAAAACTTGGAGAAAAAATGGACCAATATATATCCCTGGTGAGGGACTGAGTGTGATTCAACCTGTACCTTACCAGATAGCAAATGGGAGTTTACGGGTTCTTTTGAGGTCTGCTATTGGCAGAGTTTGTATGTCGGAATCCTTAGATGGAGGACTTACCTGGAGCCACGCACAGCCGACTGTACTCCCAAATCCTAATTCAGGTTCTTTTCAGAAAGCATTTTTCTATTGTGATATCTTTAATCTTTTAGCAGCAATTAATTTCTGTGAATATTATGACTCAATGTCTTCATTTTATACACGCAGCTGCTCAACTCCTTAATCTCAGTATTAAGATTACACCTTGCATTTTGTAAATAAGAGAAGATATTAAGATTTATAGAACATATCGAACTGTAAATAACTAAATATACATCTTACTATATATTCTGTCAACCTTCTGCACTTGTATCTTCATTTTAGTTTGACAAGAAAACATTCTCTTAGATTTACGGCCCGTTTGGTAGCCGGCCATAAATGGTGTCTATGGGAATGAATTTATATGTAAATTTGTATGGAAAATCAATATTCATTCTCATGGTTCACTCAAAATTATTTATTTTCCTTTATAAATTTCATTACCATCTGGGGAATGGTAATGAAAATTTACGAAGAAACACCAATTTTTCAGATAAGGTTTCATTACCATAGACATTTGATGTTATTTTCCTTGTTCAATAACACTTTGATTTATTCTCATTCCCACAATTTCTTACCGGTTATCAAATGGGTCGTTAGAGTTCTAGGGTTTCCATGTAGTTTGATTGCGTCTCCTCTGACTTACACAAATTATCACTAACTAGGAATTGATGGGGTGAAGCTAAAGGATGGTCGTGTTGTGCTTGCTTACAATATTGACTCGCGAGGATTACTCAAGGTTGCTGTGTCTTGTGATGATGGTGACTCGTGGATTGATGCTTTGACTCTTGAAGATACTTCAGAAATGGAATTCTCGTATCCAGCTGTCATCCAAGCCAGCGATGGATCCGTCCACATCACTTACACTTACAAAAGGACACAAATTAAGGTGTGATAATCTTCTTCACCTTGTATTATCTTATCTCTATGGAGTTCCCCGTTAATTCTGCTAAATTGCTAATCAAAACAAGTGGTCAAGTTCGAGTAATCAAGAGCTGGTTGAAAGAAAAACAAACAAACTTAAGCTCGGTTTTTGTTTTTAATCACTAAATAGTCTGATAATTGGCAACATCCCTAATTAATTTGGAGTAGCATGCATGAAACAGACTTTTCGTTTAGTCTACTAATGTGTTTTGAGTACGCAACTGGTTTGATGTGGTAATACTTCAAGACGATGCATGACAAACGAGGAGAGTGACGGTTCAATTAAGGAGTTAAAATTAGGACAATCCAAAACAATGAAGTTGATTTAAAAAATTTGAAGGAAAATGTTAAACGTAATCTTTATGTAATCTTCTTAATTACAGAGCGTATATAATCTTGACAGTCAGATTTTTTTGTTTAAAAGCAGAACTTGTAGAAGGTTTAGTTTTCATTTTGTTTTACAGGTAAATTACTATTCTTAATAAGAAGAGGAAATAAATAATGTAAAGAAAATATGTACTAATTTAATAGTACAGTAATAGATCATGTAAAATTTGTTATAATTGGGGGATGCATTCAGCATAACTCTTTATCTTGTTTTTGGTCCAGCACGTTGTAGTTCAACTCAATTGACTCGGTGAAACTTGTATTTCTGTGGCAACCTCTGCTAGCCTTTTCCAGGTACATGAATATGTTTATTTGATATCAGATTTTCAGGTCCTGTATTTTGGTGCCTCCGACTTGTTTTTCTCTTGTCGCATTTCAAATCATTTTAAACTTATTATATGATAAATATGCTTAGTTTTAAGTTTCTAAGACTTATTTTAATCTATTTATGCACATTTAATGTTTGTTTTATCGTTATAGGTCATATTTAGGCTAAAATGAGGCATTTTCGCTCCCAACTTTAAAATAAAGAACCTAAGCACTCATTTTAAACTTAATACATGTTTAATATGCATAATTTTAACTTTATAAGACTCGTTCCAATCTATTTATGCACCTTTAAGGCTCATTAGGTCGTTGTAGGTCATATTTAGGCTAAAGTGCCATTTTCGCTCCCAACTTTGAACTTAAGAACCTAATGACTCATTTTAAACTTATTATATGATTAATATGCTTAGTTTTAAGTTTCTAAGACTTATTCTAATCTATTTATGCACATTTAATGCTTGTTTGATAGTTATAGGTCATATTTAGGCTAAAATGAGGCATTTTCGCTCCTAACTTTAAAATAAAGAACCTAAGCACTCATTTTAAACTTAATACATGTTTAATATGCATAATTTTAACTTTATAAGACTCGTTCCAATCCATTTATGCCCATTTAAGGCTCATTGTGTCGTTTTAGGTCATATTTAGGCTAAAATGACATTTTCGCTCGCAACTTTGAACTTAAGAACCTAAGGACTCATTTTTAAATTATTATATGACTAATAAGCTTAGTTTTGAGTTTCTAGGACTTATTCTAATCTACTTATACCCATTTAATGCTTGTTTGATCGTTATAGGTCATATCTAGGCTAAAATAAGGCATTTTCGCTCCCAACTTTAAAATAAAGAACCTAAGCACTCATTTTAAACTTAATACATGTTTAATATGCATAATTTTAACTTTATAAGACTCGTTCCAATCTATTTATGCACCTTTAAGGCTCATTAGGTCGTTGTAGGTCATATTTAGGCTAAAATGACATTTTCGCTCCCAACTATGAACTAAAGAACCTAAGGACTCATTTTAGACTATTAGGACATTGTCATTAGTTTCTTGAATGTTAAAATGTGATATTTAATTTGTATTTAATCTAATGTTTAATTTAAATTTCTGTTTTTGTAAAGGTCTACACTCCGAGGATTGCGCCTTATGCGAGGAATTTGATGTGGTTCGTGAGCAATGGGCCAAGTTTTTTACCAGCAAGTATTTATTATTGGCTTTAGCGCGCTTGATCGAGTTGGTTTAGTTGTTATAGAATAAATTTTATATTAAAATGTATGTTTATGTTGCAATTGGAACATATATTTAAATGTAATATGTGCACTTAATTTGGTTTTGGGATATATAGTATACAAAACTCCAGTTGTTGTTTTTATATTTGTTATACAGGTTGCGTTATTCTATTATTGTTTTGACAGGTTTCTATATTTGGTGCAAGGCACTCTAGGTATCCCTAAACAAAATTAGAATTTTCCCGCCAAAAGTGCTTTGTTGCAGCGTACATATATATTGTACGCTGCAACAAGGGAAAAAAATTTCGCAAAAATTCAGACTTGTTGCAGCGTACAAATAAATGTACGCTGCAAAAAGTTGAGTCTTTTGCAGCGTACATATATATGTACGCTGCAACAAGTCCAAATTTTTGCCAATTTTTTGGCACTTGTTGCAGCGTACATCTAAAAGCCCGCTGCAACAAATCACTTTTTGCAGCGAACTTGTACGCTGCAACAAGTTCAGACTTGTTGCAGGCCCCCCAGTTGCAGCATACGATGTACGCTGCAACAGGGGTCTAAAAGCCCGCTGCAATAAGGGTTTTTTCTACTAGTGCTTGATTTTGTGAATATTTTGGATTTTGTGCATATTTCTTGATTAGTTTCATTGATTTTGTGAGTATTTTCTTTCTTTTCTTTTACTTTTTACTTTCTTTTCTTTTCCTTGGTTTCCTTTTTCATTTCTTTTCTTTCTTTTTCCTTTTCGATCTTTGTCAAGGCAAGCTTTTCTAGATTTTTAGGCATTATTCTTGATTTGGGCAAATAAAATTGGAACTTGTAGACTAGAATGCTTTTATTCCTAATTGGTAGATGGTTGCACGGTTTTCAATGTCTTGGGTCGAATCTAGGATTTAGGTGTCAAGAAAGTTGGTTGAACTTTGGGTAGCATGCGTCTTGAACCCTTGGCTTGTGGTAAGATGGTGTCGATCTCTCTAGTGATTTGAAACCGGAGAGAATGGTATTTGCTCCCTTGTGAGATTCATGTTCAAATTTAGCCCAAACACATATACATTCATTGAGTCGCATGGATCCTTAGCATTGACTTTCTTATCTCCCGAGTTTGACCATTTCCTTCCCGAGACCGCGACTGAACTACTTTAGGGGACGATAGAGGCATTTCTTTCGGTGACTATTTTTCTTTTTTTAGTTTAGGACTTTATTTTCTATTTTTCTCATATGTTTTTGTTTGCATTTGCCCCCTTTCTAGCCATTTGAGCCTTGCCCCTTCATTTCTTATGCGCACATTACAAGCCTAATAGCCTTTGTTTTATTTTCACCCTTAGCAGTGATAGTGAAGCTTTGAGTTATGATGCTTGATGATTTTGAATGATTATGCAAAGTTGAGGAATGATTGTTATTGGATTGAATGGCAAAGTTTGGGAAGTATGTTGTATATAATGAATAAATGATGCAAAGTAAATTTGTGAAAAAGCCAAAAATAGAGAAAAGTTTCATTTAAAACACAAAAAAAGGAGAAAATCAAATCAAGAAAAGTTCAAAAAGAGTTTTAGTTTAGTGTAGTTGTTGAATAAGCTTGGGGTTACCCCAAATAAGTGGTATGAGTTTGTTTTGGGTTCGATTTGCTTGAG
The DNA here is from genome assembly GCF_020520425.1 of Spinacia oleracea. Lineage (NCBI taxonomy): Eukaryota > Viridiplantae > Streptophyta > Magnoliopsida > Caryophyllales > Amaranthaceae > Spinacia > Spinacia oleracea. Next base: position 112,615,198 of record NC_079490.1, read on the forward strand.
TTGAGTTCATTGATTACGCTTCACTTTAGGTATGAGCACCAATCCCAAATTTGTTCCACACCTTACCCCTAGCCTACGTTACACCCTAAAAAGTCCTCTTGACCCTTTTGAGTTGAGTTATTGCCGGTGGAGGGAGGATTTGGTCGAGTTTATTGAATGGGATTGTCATGCTAAGATGTCGGGTAGCCTAATCTTGTTTTTCCGACGCCTACGCGGCGTCTCGAGACGCTAATCTCAAAAATGATTTGAAGGGGAATTGATTAGTGCTTGCCCTTAGTTCTCTTAGCTTGGCACTTGAATTTTTCACTCGATTTAGGACATTGGTTAGCGTGCATTTGTTTATTTAGTTAGTAATATTAGCATTCTCTTGTGCTCGTTCCATAATAAAGGCCTTTATCTTGAGTTTTGTAGTTTCATTTTTCGTTTTCTTTCGTTTTCGATTTTCTTTTCCTTTCTTTTCTTTTTATTTTCTTTCTTTTCCTTTTCTTTCTTTTTCTTGGTTTGTTTTTTATTTTTAGGTCTTGCCTTGATTCAATTTTTGGAAGAGTTACGGGTGTTTCTCCTTGGAAACCCTTGCGAGATCCCACTCGCCCTCATGAGCGATTGTGGGGTTCAAAGAGCTTGCTGCATGCGCTTAAATGCAACCGTGATTCCTACGAAAGTGAGTTAGTGTGCATTCTTGTAGTTCTTATTTTCGTAATTTTGATTTTGAATAATTAAGCTCATTCTCCTCCCCATTTCTCATTCTAGCTTCGCTTGAGGACAAGCAAAGGTTTAGCTTGGGGGAGTTTGATGAGCGACATTTATGTCGCTCTTAGCTTAAGATTTTAATTAATTTCATTAGCATTTTATTATTATTTTTGCTTAGTTTTATCGTTTTTAGTTCGTTTATCGCATTTTTGCATTAATCGTAATATTTTCTCATCTTGCGTAGATTTTGGTCGTTTTTGCTTAAAACGTGCCTTTTGTGCGCATTCTCATTGCGTAAGGGTCATTTTGAGTATTAACGTGTTTAATAGTGTGCCATTATGCTTGACGATGTTTAATATGATTTTACGATTTGCAAATATGCGATACGAATTAATAATATGCTATGCGATTTAATAAGTGTGCTAGGCGATTTTGATAACTTGGCTATTCGTTGTTTGTTGAGTGCAGCGACGATATTCTTTGTGTAGCGACGGAGCAAGCCACGTGCATATGTGCAGCCAGCAACACACGCAGCACAAGAACAACATACAGCCCTGCAGTTTTATACACAAGCAGCCACAAAGGAGCTAACACAGCTACACGAAGCATCTACCTAGCTGCTGTTGGTTGAGCTTCGTTGCTGCTCACAAAGTGCACGAACAGCAGCCTCGTGGACTTATTTCCACGAGCATTGAAGTGCCTTGATAGCAGCCACAACCTAAAGCCATGCACGCAAATGGAACAGCAGCAACAGCTTAGCAACAACACACGCAAGAAGCCATAGTACATCAGCTATACACGAGCTCCCTGCAGACCTTTGCAGCAGCTCTTGTGCTCACCAAAAGGCTCCCTTGCAGTCCCTTGTAGCAGATACATAACAGCAGCAACTAAGGGGGTTAGCAAGGCACTTACAGCAGCCAAACACGAGCAAGAACAACAGCTAAACATTGAGCAAACAGCAACCAACGAGCTCCTTTGCATTGCCTTTGTAGCAGTCTTGTAGCTCCATGATAACAGCAGCAAATAGCAAGAAGAATAGCAGCCACAGCAACTCGCAAACAGCAAGTGCAGTAGCTGTGCGACCACACAGATTTAGCGTGTGTGCGCACACTGCTGTGCGACCACACAGCTCTGCCCGTGCGACCACACAAATCTGCAATAATGGATTAGAAACTCAGTGGTGTTTTGTGCGAACGCACGACTTCTTTCGTGCGAACACACGGCTGCGCGGAGATGTTTAAATACGAAAATCGCAGCATTGTTTTCACGTAATTTCATTTTCTAATTTTGATTTCTTAGGCTTAGCTTAGAATTCTAGAGAGAGAATTAGTTTAGGGCTTAGATTAGAAATTAGGATTAAGATTCTTAGCTTCAAACTCTTCAATTCTTAGTGAATTCAATCATCAAATTTCAGATTTCTTTTCTCTTTCCTTTGAGCTTTGTTCTTCATTTTTGTTCTTCAAGTTTGATGCAATTTCTACAATTCAAGGTATAATTCTACTTTTCTTTTTGATTAGTTCTTTCATTCTTTAATTGCTTCATTAATTTCGTTTATGTTTTGATTTCATGCTTGAATTCTATAATTAGTTTCACATTTTGAATTTCATTCATTTTTCCCCAATTTTTGTAGTTTGAATTTTCTGAATTTTATTGTTTCAATTAGCTTCATTAGTTCAATTAGTTTCATGATTAGGATTAATATTAGTTTAATGTTGATGTTAATCATGCTAATTGAGTAGTTTAGTCTAGAGGTTAGGGATGAAGCCTTGGCATTGAATTTGGGGAATTTTAGGGGAAATTCATGATTGATGTTGTGATTAAATGTGATTTAGTGCTAGGATTTTCCATGACCAATTGAGTAGTATACTACGTAGTTGCAAATGCTAGTTGATTGGATTAGATTGGAATGTATGATTTAGGTTTGGCAAGACATTGTGAGCCTATTTTGTGCAAGAGAATGATAGTTCCTATTATATGCAAGCTTATCTAGTTTAGGATTATGCGAAAGCTTTCCATAGGCTAGGTTGCTTCGCATGCTCTATCCGAGAGGTGGCGAGCACGTCATTAGTTTTCATTCCCCTATTTTCTATGTCGTTGCATATTCATGAATGTCTTTACCTTGTTATTTCTTTGATTCGATTTCCATTGCTAATTCCCGAAACCTCTAGAGCTTCCTTATTTGTTTGTTCCTCCAGTTTTCATTAGATTAATTCAAAAACAAATCATTTTCCATCCGAACTAGCTTGTGAACGCATAGATTGATAAGTCAAGCATATCCATTCCTATGGGACGATCCCTATACTTGCCGCTATAGTCCATATAGCCGGTTAGTTAGGTGTTTTATAAATATTGTTTGCATAAGTTATTTTCTATCAACGACGAAAAATACGCCTATCAGGATCTTGAAACTTGAAAACTTGAACTTGTATATTGAAAAATGGAGTCTTGAATCTCAAAAGACTAAACTTTTAAAAGCTAGAAAGGTGTCATCTTTGATTACTCCATACTTGAAAGTGATTCTAGTTCAAAGAAGTGATTGCAAACAACTTTGAACATCCTTGAATCTTGAAAGTTTGCATTTTTGTATTTTGAAAAGTTTGGATTTGAAAAGATGTATGATTGTTGCAAGTGACATTTTTAGTAGTAAAAATGCCAACTTGCTAATCATTTTTGAAATAGGAAAATCAAACAAACATGATTGAATATGGTGGGATTCGGAATTACCTATTTAGGTTTAGGCAAGAATTCCTTTTATAGCTCCCAATTGCTTAGAACTTGAAGTTTGTATGTGTTTTTGAAGGATTTTTTGATTTGAATTTGAGGCGTAATTTTTGTATTACGACGTTGTATATTGAATCTGCCTCCCCAAATACTGGAAATTAGGGGGTTTTTACAGGAAAAATGGCTGGAAAACGCCAGCCATTGCCAGCGCAACACGCCAAACCAGCGCCCAGCGCTGGTGACGTGGCATGAGTGCTGCCAAAACAAGGACGCGGGCTCCGTCCTTGATTTGTCTTGTATTAATGTACCTTCGTATGAATAGTACGATGCTTGGCACGTAGTGTTTGCTTGGAGGTTAAGACTTGACTTTGCGTCTAAAACCAAGCCGTTTCGGGTTTTGAATTCCGGTTGTACGGCTTGCTCGGTTTTGTTAGTCGGCGCCCGAATTTGACTTGCCTTATATAATTTTGAGTGGAAAAGGCTTAGTAAAACCAATGGAATGGTCTACTAGATGATATTGTACTTGGATTTTGAAATTGGTTTTTGAAAATTGTATTTTGTACCGAGTTCTGGGAGGGGAACGACCTCGGGGATTGGATTTTGGATCTTGTATTTTGGAGATGTTCTTAGCAATTGGGATTTCCGCACGGAGTTGCTCCAACCGCCTAGTAAGGATAATGGTATCGTCATCATTCCAGAGGGGAGACACAAATTAGGTGTCCACAGAAGCCCCCACTTTGACTGAGCATTCGGTTAGGAAAGCGCAAGTCAAAGTATTTCGAAAGGGACGGAGAATGATCAAGATGTTCTGCAATCAAGACCATTCTTTGTACGCCGGTACCTGCACAAAACAGGCGTTAGGAAAAAGGATAGAGTCTACCTCCGTTCGGCTGTGACGACTCCGGTCCGTATTTGTACTACACTTCCGTCTTTGAATTTGGGACGGAGCTTGGCATCGAAAATTTTGAATCTTGAATTTTTGAATTTTTGAATCTTGAATTTTGAATACCCGGTATTGATCCATTGGGGATGTGCTTTGCTGGGGATTTTGCTGGCCCTTAAGATTTTGAAATTTCGGCTGACTTTCCTGGAGCTTGGGTCCGTTGGGAGTCGAACACCTGAGTCATTGTATTTTTTGGACTTTTTATTCTTGAAATATTCATCTGTTTGTACTTGGAGATACGGGTGTATACCCGCATTTTCGAAAGATGGCCTAATGCGACATTTGATGCTTGGTGCGGAAGACCGTAGCAGTAAAGGACGTGCAATCAGCACAGGAGACCGCGCGCAGCAGATTCTACGCGTGCAGCAGGCGGCGTCCAGCGCGGGCCTCGGCGTCTGGCGCGGGGTTGAGCTATAAAAGCTCCCCTTGCCGTGCCATTTTGCGGCACACTCTCTTGAATTCTGCTCTTCTCTCTCAAAGGTCGATTATGCTCTTCCCTTGGTCTTGTTCTTGCCTTGTCCATGTAAGTATTTCATGTTTTTGCTTATGAAATAACTCTAGGATTTCATGTAGTTTTGATTTTCTTGTACTTTGAGATACTTGTTAGTATGATGCTTGCATGATAGTAGGCTTCTTGAATCTTGTAGAAAATTGTTTGATAGCCACTCGAAGTTGAACTGTTGGAACTTGTAGTTTTGAATTTTTTTTTAAAATTTTCTTGAATGTTGTACCTGGTATTTGTAGATAGTGGTCTCATTGGTGACCTTGCGGGGTCTCAAGAAAGCATAGGCTAGGCTGCCTAGATGTTGTTTGTAGAGTTTTGGAATGCCGGCTTCGGCATGGGTAGCCTAGGCGTTGGTGTTGAACTTGTGTACCTGCTTTGGCGCGGATAGCCTAGGCGTTGGTGTAGAACTTGTATACCTGCTTCGGTATCGATTGCCTAGGCGTTGGTGTAGAACTTGTATACCTGCTTCGGCATGGATAGCCTAGGCGTTGGTGTAGAACTTGTATACCTGCTTCGGCGTGGATAGCCTAGGAGTTGGTGTAGAACTAGAATTTTGAAGTAGAGGTCCCAGGCTGAATTAGTACTGTCACTGGGGATTTTTGAATTCTTGACTTTGTACCGGCTAGTATAGGATAGCCTCTGAATTTCGATTTTTGCACGGGCTAGTATAGGATAGCCCCCAGTTTAGAATTTTAAAACTTTGTACTCTACATGATTTAGTATGCCTCGTCATACTCGGAGGAAGCTCGCCGAATCTTTGGTGGTTCGAGCTGCTAAGGAGGACGCTTCGGACGATGAAGCGGCTGCGTTAAATGCTCCGGATGGGGGTATGATTCCCCGGAGAGCACGCACTTTTGTTGGTACTGGTTGGAGTCCTTCCGATCTAGTATTTTGATCGAAGTTTCACTTGTCTCAGCGGCCTCGCGCTGGCTTGGTGAGTCTTGTACCGTTCTTTGAATTTGTATTTTGTACTTGTATAGGTTTTGAGCTGATTCGTTCATCTGTAGGCTGACGGAGAGCCATTTCGCACCTTCTGGTCTTTGGCGGAGCTTCAGAAGGCTTTTGCAGCCATCCGTGCTGGCAGGAGGCTATGGAGATCTGGTTGCAGACGGGCCTGGTTGACTTCTAGCGTGCCATGGGAGGTACTTCGAGGAGAACGAGGATCAAATCCCGGCTATGGGCTTTGTTAGAGCGGTGGTGGGATACCACCACCACTTTTCATATGGCATGGGGGGAGATCACCATTACCCCTTTTGAGTTTGTCATGATTACGGGTCTTCCTTTTTCTGAAAGGAATGTGACCTTTGATTCGGAGCTGACGTGGCGCTCGGCCGCTGCCAGGGCCTTGCTCGCCCTGTTGTTGACTTGTCAGAGGACGACACCCATGCTTCCTTGACGGTGATTGTGGATGCTATCCGTGGTGCGGGTGTGTCATGCAGAGCAGAGGGTTAGGCTATTCCTCTTAGCTTTGGTGAGCAGAGTGATGGCCCCGAGAAGGAACAGTCGGGTGCATATTAGATTCCTGCCAGTTCTGTGAGACTTGAGGGCTGTTTCGAGCTACAACTGGGGTGGTTTGGCTTATAGCCACCTCTTGTATGAGATGAAGCAGGCCTCCCGAACTGCGCCGGGGTGCGACCCGAGCATGGCTGCTCTGTGGAGTGTGCTGGAGGTATTGAAGACTCCTTATACTTTGTGCCTTGTACTTGTATGTTTGCATTTGAAACATATCCATTCCTATGGGACGATCCCTATACTTGCCGCTATAGTCCATATAGCCGGTTAGTTAGATGTTTTATAAATTTTGTTTGGTGAGGTGAATTTCTATTCAACGACGGAAAAACGCCTTATCAAAATGGCAAAGTTGCCGGGGAATTGCATCAGTGTTTGATTCTTCATTCTAGTTCGCTAGTCTAGTTCATTTTTCATTTTCTTTTTCTTTACAAACCAAAAAAATGGCAAATTCTCTTGTTGCTCAAAATGACGAATCGATTTCGCTTGATGATCTTCTCTTTCTCCATGATAATTTCCTAAGCTCTATGAATTTTGAACCTCCAAAATCATTAATTATGAGGCTTGTTTTCATAAAATATCTTGAAATTCAAGAAGAGCTAAGAATAGAATCTTGTTTGAGTTCATTTGAAGTCATGTCCCAACAAGTTGTAAAAGGCTTTTTGGGAATTTCTAACCTATTGCAAGAATCTATTAAGGATGTTTCATGGAGAAGAGATGAGTTTGAAGCTACATTGCCACCTATGATGCATGACATTGAGGAGTTGAGTATTGGAGAGTTTGTTCCTACTCGTTCCTCTTTGAGTGAATTGCTCGATGATGGTGATGAAAATCTATTTGCCCCATTTTGCCTTGAAGTGCTTAAATCGATTCAAATTGAGGAAAAGAAAGAACGTGCCAACCAAAAAGATTTTAAAGTGAATGAAGGATCTTATGTTGAGATTTCTTGTGCTTTATGTGATATGAGTGAAGTTGTTTGTGAATCTTTTGTTCCCACTCCCTTGCCTCATTCCCCTTTCCGAAAGAAGAAACTCAACATTTATCCTTCATTTCCCATTTCTTTTCCCTTTTTGTCAAGACTCCCACCGCTTGAGGATTCCTTTTCCTCTATTGATCCTAATGATTCTCCTTTACCAAAGGAGCAAAAAGAAGGGAGTATTTCTTTTGTTTTTCATTTTGATTTTTCTTATTTTTGGTTCCCTACCCCCTGTAGGCATAGAGTTGCGCTTTACTTTGTGCTTGCATCTCATTTGACTCTTGCCTACTTGTTACTATTGGAAATGTTTGCCATTGCATATGACAAACTATTGCGATCGTTGTCGGGGTATTTACTAGAAGTAAGAAGCGTCAAGCTAATGACGTAAAAAGAGCGCTTCTCGGGAGGCAACCCGTGGGTGTTGGCCATTTGGCCCATGTATACTAATTTTTCTTGATTTTTGAAGTTTTTTGTGGCTCAAGCTTTCTTGATGCGGAAATCTTTGCATCCATCTTTGCCATGTCCGGCTATTCCTATTGGTGAGTTCGTTCGTTATTACGGTTCTTTGCGGGACTTGCTCCCACGTCATCACCGGTAATATCATTCTAACTCACATGCATTCTTTGGGTCGGGCATCGTTATTGCGGGGCATTGGTTGGGTGGGTAGCCGTGCCCCTCCTAGTTTCGTTTTAGGCCTTGAGGACATGGCCTAATTCGATCTTGGGGGGAGATTCTATTGTTTGCTACTTTGATTTCCGTGTGATGGATTGCTTGATTTTGTGAATATTTTGGATTTTGTGCATATTTCTTGTTTAGTTTCTTTTATTTTCTTTATTTTCTTTATTTTCTTTTTCATTTCTTTCTTTCTTTTTCCTTTTCGATCTTTGTCAAGGCAAGCTTTTCTAGATTTTTAGGCATTATTCTTGATATGGGAAAATAAAATTGGAACTTGTAGGTTAGAATGTTTTTATTCCTAATTGGTAGATGTTTGCACGGTTTTCAATGTCTTGGGTCGAATCTAGGATTTAGGTGTCAAGAAAGTTGGTTGAACTTTGGGTAGCATGCGTCTTGTGTTAGGTTATGATACATATGACAATTCATAAATCATGCGGAAAAACCATAAAGCCAGGAAAGCATATTATTTACACATAATCATTTAGCATAGTTTAGATGCATACTCTTTGTTGCGTGCCTTCCCTAGCTGCGCCCGAACCGAACAAGAACAAGTCTTTAGGACTCCAAGTGTCGTCCCTCCGTAGATAGTCCACAGCACGTCCGGATCCGCCTTAAGCTTGACCAACTAGGATCGCCCTTAAGGTACTTAGAATTTTCGGCTAGTATAGGCAATTGTAGGACTGAATTTTTGCTCTCAAAAATCACTTTGAATACTTGAATACTCTATTTAAATATGTGACCCTAGGCACCTATTTATAGAGTTATGGAAAAGGATTTGGAATCCTATTAGGATACTAATTTATTTAATTATAATCCTACTAGGACTCTAATTAAACAAACTAAATCTTTTAGGATTAGATTTAATCATATGACAAATCCCGGTAGCCTTAGGATTCGAGTAACACACTTCGAATGATACGCTAGCACCACACGCAGGCCTTGCGGCCCACGCACAGCGCCAGCCCACTCGTCGCAGCCCCGCACGCGCGCCAAGGCCATTGTTGGGCCTGGCCTTGCGCTGGACCGGGCGTGGCTTGGCAGCGTGTTTTTGGGCGCTTGGGCTTGCTGAGCGTAGGCCTGGCTTCGTGCTGGGCCTTCGTCTAGCAAGTCTCGTCCGATGCTAATTCGTACGACGCGCTTCCGATTAAATTCCCGATTCCGGAATTTATTTCCGATACGAACAATATTTAATATTTCCGATTCCGGAATTAATTTCCGTTTCGAACAAATATTTAATATTTCCGTTTCCGGAATTATTTTCCGATTCCGATAATATTTCCGATTCTGACAATATTTCCGTTTCCGGCAATATTTCCGATTCCGGCAATTTTTCCATTTCCGATAATATTTTCCGATACGTACCATGTTTCCGTTTCCGGCAACATCTACGACTTGGATAATATTTACATTTCCGATACGATCCATATTTCCGTTTCCGGCAATATCATCGTTTCCGGAGTATTCATTTCTTGCCTGTGACGATCTCAGCTCCCACTGAAACCAAGATCCGTCGATTCCGAATATCCATAGATGGAGTATTTAATGTCATTAAATAATTGATCCGTTTACGTACTATTTGTGTGACCCTACGGGTTCAGTCAAGAGTAAGCTGTGGATTAATATCATTAATTCCACTTGAACTGAAGCGGCCTCTAGCTAGGCATTCAGCTCACTTGATCTTACTGAATTATTAACTTGTTAATTAATACTGAACCGCATTTATTAGACTTAACATTGAATGCATACTTGGACCAAGGGCATTATTTCCTTCAGTCTCCCACTTGTCCTTAGGGACAAGTGTGCATTTCCTAATTCCTTTGTCGCTCGATGCTTGCTCTTGAACATAAGGTAAGAGTTGTCATCCTTATTATGTCCAGAGGTGTTCCTCGGTTCCAGAGTTCAACTGATCAAATAAACAGATAATCATAGCCTATGATTCATCCGAGCACGGCCATGCATTTTACAGTTTCTAGCTCTCCGAGTGGCCTTGTACAACTTTTAAGCATCTCATCCCGATTTTTGGGAGGACAATCCCAATCTTGCGATCTTGAGATTAGACTTCGTTTGATAGGTGATTACCTGAGCGTTGCCTTTATAGCCTCCTTTTACGGTGCGACGGTTGGTCAACGTCAAAGCAACCAGTTCTCAAACAAGTAATCTTAAATCACTCAGGTATTGAGGATTTAGTGTCTAATAATTTTAATGAAATTTACTTATGACAGATTTTCATCTCTTACAGTAAAGTTTCATAGGTCTTGTCCGATACTAGTCTTCCCAAAGTAAGTATCTATGCAAATGATTATGACATTGCCATGTCCACATAGTTCAAGAAACAGAACTACTAGTCATCTTGCATTCTAATCGTCTAACGTTTTCTATGCGTCCAATTTTATAGAAAACTCCGACTAGGGACCATTTTCAACCTTTGACATTCAAGTTCACTTGATAGGCATTTCTTAGTCACAGGACTGGTCCTGACAGTCTATCTTGAATATATCGTCAAATTGAAGGGACTCATCATTTAATACTAAACCAAGATTAAATGGAATATGAAAATACATTTCATATATGATAAATGTTCAACCCCTAATGTTTTACAACCATGGGCCTCGAACCCATCTTTAAAACATTTCATGGATTTCAAAGCTATGCTTGATTTCCAGTGCTACAATGTGAGTGTTGCTTCTCACTTGTTGCATAGGTTTAGTTATCATGCTTTGCCAATCTTAATATCTTTTTCATCGAATGATATTCGAGATAGGATGATAAGATCTTTTGAGTTTGTTTATTATGTGATCTAGTCTTTCTTACTTCGATAGTGGTTCTACGCATTTTGCAATGAAGAGCCATCAAGTTAGCAGACATGTGATCCACCCAAGTTCAATGAAGAACTCATTAATATAAACAACTCTATTTTATTTCTTCTTAGGCAATAAGTACTTTTACTTCAACTGTTTAGGTTGCTAGTGATGCTTTGTTTGGATTTACTTATCCAAGCAGTTCACAGACATGTGGAAGACTTTCCAGCTGTATCTTAGAACATAGGAATTAATATTTTAATTTCCCACGCAACAACTCATGGTCTCCAACCTATGTTGCCATTTTCAAAACACGATGCTCTATAGCTCGTCCTTGCCAATGGTTAACTCCAAGGGAATCTTGCTTGATCCTTTGCCAGTGTTTTATGCGTGTAGCATCAATATTTAGCATATCTTTATTTCCATGAATCAAGAACTATTCCTATGTACCTTTTTAAGTACCATAAGTTTTTCTTGATCTCAATCTAGTTGATCTTTACTTAGATCAATAGAGACTGGTATATTTTCGTCATGCCTAAAGCCATACGATACGTTTTTGGCGATCCTCATATTATATCATACATGATAAATTCTTTTGCAGAATAATTCCCAATTGAATTCTATTCATGTAACTTTAGCTTATCTAGTTTCAGTAGATACTAAATCCAGCTAAATTCTTTGACATATAATATAGGTTAAGAATCTTATTTAGATCCTTTGATGTTTAACTTAGTAAATGCTTATACATAGTTCAAACATCCTTTACTTAGATTTATTCACATGGGTCGAATATCTCCAATGGAGTCTTTCGTGTTTGATTTAGTAAATGCCATTACTTAATCCAAAACATTAATATAAGATCTTTGTAAATAGATCTTTAATACCCAGTATGTACTAAGTTTCGCCTTGGTCCATCATTGATGAATAATTTCAAATCTAAGTCATTAGCATTTGAATGTTATTTCACAATAGAGAGATATGTGTGTGATACACACAGGACCAATCAAGTTTTTATGTACTCCCACTAAACTGCTTATATATCTATAAGAATCATGTACATTTTATGAAACTAAAATACTTATTAGTTTCACTAAAATACAATTCCAATTCCCAATTGCTTGCTTAAATCTATACTTAGATTTCATAAGCTAACATTCATTTCAAGCATTATTTGGATCCACAAATCCTATGACATACCATGTACATAGTTTCTTCCAACATTTGACTGAGGAATACGTTTTGTCATCCAGTTGTCATATGTACCAATATGCAATCAATGCTTGAATTATAGACTTGAGCATTACGATTATGTATGAGGTTTCAACACAATCCATGCCATGAATTTGCTTGTAACCTTTAGCAACTAATTTAGCTTTGTGTGTGAACACAATTCCATGTTTGATGGTTTAAAACAAACTTGCAACCAATAGGTGTGAAACTATTCTTGCAAATCAACAAAATTTCAATTTTGTCATCAAAACATTGGTTATGTTTTATGGCCTTTAACCATCTAAAACATTTGAGTCTATATATGGCCTCTAACCATTTTAGGGAATCTGGGTTTCGTCATAGCTTTCTTACAGGTCACAAACTCATTAATCTACATGATAATAGTTTGACTGCAAGTTGTAGGTTTCTTCACTATCTAATGGAATAATCGCATAGCTTCAATGACCTGAACTCCATGTTTCTTCACTATCTAATAGAAGAATCTCATAGTTCCAGTGACTTGAACTCTATGCCTACTAGGGTATAGAACATCAAACAATAGAATATCAATAGCCACTTGAAAGTCCTTTGAATATTCTGTTCTCCTTGAAGCACTTATAAAGTCTTCTAAGAGATTTCTATTCTTTAAAGCCACTTCTAAAGTCCTTAAAGAATAAGTTCGGATTTTCTGAAGCACTTCGAAAAAGCCTCCGGAATGTCCGTTTATGTTTGTTGTTCGCCTCGAAGACTTTCGAGGTCTATTTTCTCCCACTTGTCATTTTGGAAACGAATCTCCAAAAGGACATTATTTCGAGCAAACAAACATTATGTTCTCAAAATTCGTGGTAGAAACAGTACCCTTGTGCCTCATTTGAATAAATCACAATGAAACATATATCTATACTTGGGCCTTAGTTTGTCGAATGACAAATACTAAGCTCCCACTGAGTTTTGCAACTCTCTAGATATATTTTATGAAAAGTTATTCTGAAATTTCTTTTCAATAGCTTTGACGAATTTGGTTTAGTTTGGTGGTAGTTGAGCATTTTGTTTTAGAAATTATAGGAAAAGTCTTTATGATTCATCATTGATCGAATCAAGTACTAATTGACTTCGATCATTCCAACGTAGATATGCCATATCTTATGGAGCTAGATTGTGAAATTACAACACACAATCATTGATGATCATATTTGGTCTCAAGTAATCATCAACATGATCTAACCTAGATCTTTATGATTTCTTGCCAAGTGGATTTTATACTTCTGAATCTTTGAACTAGCCAAACAGATTCAACTTATATCACATTTGAGTAAATAAACCTATATTTGCTCAAATCCATGTGAAATAATAAATTCATAAAATCTTTCTTTAGCTTTGAACTCTATTGTCTAGGCGTTCTAACAATAGTTCATATCTTTTGTTACTTTCAACAAGTAAGACTAGTTGTCTTAAATTCATTTAGAAATCAATGAACTTTCAAAAGTCCATAAAAATAGAGCTTTTGAATGTTAACTTGTTGATATGGTCTAAGCAACAATGCCAAAGATTAGTGGAACTCAAATCAAGGGGTTGATTTGAACATAGTAAAGTTTTATTGTTAAAGAGTTGTTTGTTTTAATCAACCATATTGACTCAACCCGTAATTGACCATTTCATTCAAATAAACAAACAAACATTGTTTTTGTTTTCTTGAATGTGAGTCTTTCTGTGTTTGAAACAGAAATTTAGGTATGCTGATTATGGAACAAAATAGCCATTAAGTTCCAGCCTTGAAGGACTTAAAACAAACTAGATGACCCTACAACTAATGTAGCATTGCCATGCTTCCATTTTTTGAGTTATTACCGAAGTAAGAACCTCAAGCGGTATATGATACCAAGGAAGTTTGATTGCTAGGTCACTTCTCTTTAAACATAAACTTATAGGTAGAGCCGGAATCGTAAATTCCTTTCATTTGTTCCTTTGTTTTCCTATTTCTTGTACCCTTTCTTATAGTCTTAAGAATTGAATTCTCTAGTGTTGACTTTTATACTTTGTTAGACATGTCCAATGTCATTTTATCAAAGTTCTTACCATTTATGTTGAATATTCTGTTTCAACTAGATGATCTTACCAGAAGCTTCTAAAGTTCTCTAAGCATCGATCTATTCGAATGTCTAGGAACTAGACTCATTCGAGAATTAAATGGAAAAAGGATTTTAGGTTGTTAACCATTGGTAAAGCTGAGCGTTTAAACTCAATGCTTTATGATCTCAAAACTACATTGTATTTTGAATTCACAAGCACCAATCGGTTTTCCATTCGACTTTGATACTCGAAACAACCATAAAAGTCGATATAAGAAACGTACATTTTAAATTGCTCACTTTCTCTCATTTCCGTGAATCGTTCTTGGATTCACTACCAATCGAGGAAATTTACTGTTACCTTTCTAAAAGGATTTATTGCAGTGCAAGATATTCAATTATAAACAATAATTAAAACATACATTGAAGCATGCAAAGTCTAAACATTTATCATGAATAATAACTTGAAAATTAAAGCAATCATGCAATTCAAACAAGTTATTAGCATTTTATTCGAATTTAATGTTCCGGCAGGTGTGAATAAAATGATTCCAAGATCCTAAAATCATTGAAGAATTAAGCACAGTTTGTCGACTTAATTCTATAACATCTTAGGTAAGCAAAAACCTTTTGCTAATAGTCTAGAAACTATTCTTGGTTGATAGATACGTCTAAGAACTTATTAGGTAAACCTATCGATTTTGCCACGACATAAAAGGACTCCTTACTTATATCGTTGAGTTTCACCAAAACTAACATGTACTCACAATTATTTGTGTACCTTGCCCCTTTAGGACCAATAAGTAACACCTCGCTGAGCGAAAACTATTACTAGATTGATGTAAAGGATATCCAAGCAAGTGTATATTTTGGCATGGCACCTTTTAACTCAATTTTTAAGTTTGGAACTTAAGGCTCTTACTATCTTGGTTAGATTTTAAGTGAACTAAAATCCTTAATCATGCAACATAATGAAGCCGCGATCTCATGCATAATTAAGACATATTTAAAGCAATAAATAACTTAAAGCATGCATAAGATAAATGTGATCTAGTATGGCCCGACTTCATCTTGAAGCTTTAACTTCAAAGTCCGTCTTGAAAATCTCCGTGGGAGGCACCATTTTCTTCACATAGGATAAGCTATAATTACAACTAATTACAACTATTTGATGGTACGCAGACCATATTTGAATTGAAAAACAACTTTGGTACTTTAGACCAATTACATTCAAATTAATGGTACGCAGACCATATTTTCTATCCTATTTGGGCCATACTAGTCACTTCATAACCTGCAAAACAGTACATATACAATACATACCATTCACCCATTCATTATCATGAATGGCCCACATAGCTGGTTAGTAAAACACATTATGCATCACGTAAACATTTGCAGCAATTAATCAAGAGCACCAATAATCTACAAATTATTCAGTCCTTATTAATTCTAATCAAGTTGTTTTAACCTTAAGGATTTGTAGACCTAATCAAGAGTTTATGACTAAAAGGGGCTCCCACTTAAACCAATAAATTCATATGCTTTACTAATTTTAAACATAAAAATGTATTTCTAGTCTAACCGGAAACATACAAATTTAATTAAAATTTAAAGCTCATATAAATTTATAATTGAATCCAAAAGTTTAATTTAATTTCAGTCGTATTTAAATTAATTCATGATTTTAATTTTAGTAAAATAATTAGAATAAATAAAATTTATTATAATTACAATATTCAAAATTAAAATCCAAGAAAATAATTTAAATTATTAATTTTAAAATTAATTAAAATTACGTAAACTGTAAATTTCAAATTAAAATTTCAAAACAATCTAATCGTAACGCAACAACCCCACGCAACGCACGCCCATGGGCCACACGCACACAGCCATCGCTGGCCATGTGCGCGCAGCCCATGCGCTGCCTCGCATTGCTGCTGCTCACCATCGCAAGGCATCACGCGAGCTGGTGCTCGCTGCGCGCGCCAGCGCTCGACGCACGAGCATGCTGCCGCAGCCCATCGCTGGGCGCAGCGCTCGTCGCACGTCGCAATAGCGAGCTGCTTGCCATCGATGGGCGCAGCGCTCGTCGCACGTCGCAACAAGAACTCGCACGCCATCGCTGGGCGCAGCGCTCGTCGCACGTTGCAACAAGCACTCGCACGCCATCGCTGGGCGCAGCGCTCGTCGCACGCACAATAGCGCTCGCTGCGCGCGAGCGATCGATGCTTGGCGCAGCACTCGTGGCACGCGAACTTACGCTCGCTGCGCGCGAGGCTCCGCACGCTTGCTCGAGGCAGTGCGCGCTGTGGCGCAGCTCGCTTGCTGCCCACACGCGACTGCTCGTGCCTTGCTCTCGCCCTCGCCCATTCGCCCATGCACACAGCCCACGACACAAGGCAGGGCTGCTGCCTTGTGCTCGTGCACCATGGCCTTGCTCATTGCATTCGTACCGCATGGGCGACGAGCTCCCTTGCTCGTCGTCACATGCCCGCACTATACAACACCCCTTAAGGGTAACACGTAGCGTCCATTGCTTTGTGCGTGCAAGTTATATGAGCGAATCGCATAAAAATTAAAAATTTATATTCAAAATTAATGACAAATTAATAAATAATATTAATTTCATAATTTTAGGGCGAAAAATCGAAAATTTATTATTCAATTGATTTCCGATTAACATGGATTCAAGTCTAGGTCATAAAAATTTAAAATTTAACATAAATTTACAATTTTTATGGTGGTTTTTAATCATAGGTATCTAATTAAATTATAACTAATTATGAAAATCAAATTAATTCTAATTTATTCCAATTTTCAACAAATTAATCATAATTACAAATTAGATTGCATAATTAACAAGGCTAGGCATTCAAACTTGTTAAACATATACAGCAGGTCAATCAAAAATTCAAGATTTATCAACAAGAATCGCAAATATTTAATTTAACATCTTAAATTTACGAAATTTTGCATTCGAAAAACTAAGACCTCCGAAAAGTCATAGTTAGGCTTCGAATTTGAGAATTCTGGGTTCGGCCGAAAAAGACTATTTTTGTCAAAATTTTAGAATGCCTTTTACATGCGGAATTGACACAAAAATCACTCGATTTGGATGAGTAACGAAGAAACTGCCGAAAAACTGCGTACGTATAATTAAATAAACGCAATTTGCAATTAATTAACAATTACGAAAATTAATCACCCCTTTTAATTCTTGCAAATTTGTAATATTTAACCATGTTCATGCAATTAAGATTATGAAAATAATAAGAGGCTCGTGATACCACTGTTAGGTTATGATACATATGACAATTCATAAATCATGCGGAAAAACCATAAAGCCAGGAAAGCATATTATTTACACATAATCATTTAGCATAGTTTAGATGCATACTCTTTGTTGCGTGCCTTCCCTAGCTGTGCCCGAACCGAACAAGAACAAGTCTTTAGGACTCCAAGTGTCGTCCCTCCGTAGATAGTCCACAGCACGTCCGGATCCGCCTTAAGCTTGACCAACTAGGATCGCCCTTAAGGTACTTAGAATTTTCGGCACTTATTAGGCAATTGTATGACTGAATTTTTGCTCTCAAAAATCACTTTGAATACTTGAATACTCTATTTAAATATGTGACCCTAGGCACCTATTTATAGAGTTATGGAAAAGGATTTGGAATCCTATTAGGATACTAATTTATTTAATTATAATCCTACTAGGACTCTAATTAAATAAACTAAATCTTTTAGGATTAGATTTAATCATATGACAAATCCCGGTAGCCTTAGGATTCGAGTAACACACTTAGAGTGATACGCTAGCACCACACGCAGGCCTTGCGGCCCACGCACAGCGCCAGCCCACTCGTCGCAGCCCCGCGCGCGCGCCAAGGCCATTGCTGGGCCTGGCCTTGCGCTGGACCAGGCGTGGCTTGGCAGCGTGTTTTTGGGCGCTTGGGCTTGCTGAGCGTAGGCCTGGCTTCGTGCTGGGCCTTCGTCTAGCAAGTCTCGTCCGATGCTAATTCGTACGAAACGCTTCCGATTAAATTCCCGATTCCGGAATTTATTTCCGATACGAACAATATTTAATATTTCCGATTCCGGAATTAATTTCCGTTTCGAACAAATATTTAATATTTCCGTTTCCGGAATTATTTTCCGATTCCGATAATATTTCCGATTCTGACAATATTTCCTTTTCCGGCAATATTTCCGATTCCGGCAATATTTCCATTTCCGATAATATTTTCCGATACGTACCATGTTTCCGTTTCCAGCAACATCTACGACTTGGATAATATTTACATTTCCGATACGATCCATATTTCCGTTTCCGGCAATATCATCGTTTCCAGAGTATTCATTTCTTGCCTGTGACGATCTCAGCTCCCACTGAAACCAAGATCTGTCGATTCCGAATATCCATAGATGGAGTATTTAATGTCATTAAATACTTGATCCGTTTACGTACTATTTGTGTGACCCTACGGGTTCAGTCAAGAGTAAGCTGTGGATTAATATCATTAATTCCACTTGAACTGAAGCGGCCTCTAGCTAGGCATTCAGCTCACTTGATCTTACTGAATTATTAACTTGTTAATTAATACTGAACCGCATTTATTAGACTTAACATTGAATGCATACTTGGACCAAGGGCATTATTTCCTTCATCTTGAACCCTTGGCTTGTGGTAAGATGGTGTCGATCTCTCTAGTGACTTGAAACCGGAGAGAGTGGTATTCACTCCCATGTGAGGTTCATGTTCAAAATAGCCCAAACACATTGTTTACATATATTGAGTGGCATGGATCCTTAGCATTGAATTTCTTATCTCCCGAGTTTGACTATTTCCTTCCCGAGGCCGCGACCGAACTACTTTAGGGGACGATAGAGGCATTTCTTTTGGTGACTATTTTTTCTTTCTAGTTTAGGACTTTATTTTGTATTTTTCTCATATGTTTTTGTTTGCATTTGCCCCCTTGCTAGCCATTTGAGCCTTGACCCTTCATTTCTTATGAGCACATTACAAGCCTAATAGCCTTTGTTTTATTTTCACCCTTAGAAGTGATAATGAAGCTTTGAGTTATGATGCTTGTTGGTTTTGAATGATTATGCAAAGTTGAGGAATGATTGTTATTGGCATGAATTGCAAAGTTTGGGAAGTATGTTGTATATAGTGAATAAATAAGCAAAAGCAAAAGTTTTGAAAAAAGCCAAAAATAGAGAAAAACAAGGCAATAAGAAAAGTTTCAATTGAAACACAAGAAAAAGAGAAAATCAAATCAAGAAAAGTGCAAAAAGATTTGTAGTTTAGAATTGTTGTTGAATAAGCTCGGGGGTGCCCCAATAAGTGGTATGAGTTTGTTTTTGGTTCAAATTGCTTGAGTTGAGTTCTTATTGCGCTTCACTTTAGGTATGAGCACCAAATTATCAAATTTGTTCCACACCTTACCCCTAGCCTACGTTACACCCTAAAAAGTCCTCTTGACCCTTTTGAGTTGAGTCATTGTCGGTGGAGGGAGGATTTGGTCAAGTTTATGGAATGGATTGTCATGCTAAGATGTCGGGTAGCCTAATCTTGTTTTCCGGCGCCTTCGTGGTGTCTCGGGACGCTATTCTCAAGGGGGGATAGGATCAAGAGATTTGACGTGCTTACCCTTAGTTCACTTTGCTTGGCATTTGAATCTTTCACTCGATTTAGGACATTGTTTAGCGTGCTTGCGTCTATTTAGTTAGTAATATTAGCATTCTTTTTGTGCTCGTTCCATAATAAAGGCCCTTATCTTGAGTTTTGTAGTTTCGTTTTTCATTTTCATTTTCTTTTTCTTTCTTTTCTTTTCCTTTCCTTTCTTTTCTTTTTCTTTTCTTTTCTTTCTTTTTCTTGGTTTGTTTTTCATTTTAGGTCTTGCCTTGATTCGAATTTTTGGAAGAGTTATGGGTGTTTCTCTTTGGAAACCCTTGCGAGATCCCACTCGCCCTCATGAGCGATTGTGGGGTTCAAAGAGCTTGTTGCATGCGCTTAAATGCAACCGTGATTCCTACGAAAGTGAGTTAGTGTGCATTCTTGTAGTTCTTATTTTCGTAATTTTGATTTTTAATAAATAAGCTCATTC
Organism: Spinacia oleracea; assembly: GCF_020520425.1. Classification (NCBI taxonomy): domain Eukaryota; kingdom Viridiplantae; phylum Streptophyta; class Magnoliopsida; order Caryophyllales; family Amaranthaceae; genus Spinacia; species Spinacia oleracea. The sequence goes on from NC_079490.1 coordinate 112,635,406, forward strand.
TCCTCCCCGTTTCTCATTCTAACTTTGCTTGAGGACAAGCAAAGGGTTAGCTTGGGGGAGTTTGATGAGTGACATTTATGTCGCTCTTAGCTTAGGATTTTAGTTCATTTTTTTAGCATTTTATTATTATTTTCGCTTAGTTTTATCGTTTTTAGTTCGTTTGTTACATTTTTCCATTTATCGTTACATTTTCTCGTCTTGCGCATATTTTAGTCGTTTTTGCTCTAAATGTGCATTTTTTGCGCATTCTCATTGCGTAAGGTTCGTTTTGAGTATTAACGTGTTAATATTGTGTCATTATGCTTGTCGACGAGTTATATGTTGTACGATTTGCAAAATGTTAAACGAATTAATAATTTGATTTTCGATTTTTAATAAAATGCTCTACGATTTGTGTTGATTGTGCTAGGTGAAGCAATCTACTTGGCTGCCTACCAAGTGAACGAATAACAGCAGCAACAAAGGGGATTAGCAAGGCTAGAATAGCAGCTATGCACAAGGTTACAACAGCCCCAAAGTCCAGCCACAAGTGCACATAAACAGCAACACAAACAGCACACAAACAGCCACCATTAGCTGCTGTTCAAGGCTTCGCAGCAGCCCCCTTTGAGCTCTTTTTCATCACCAAACAGCCCCTTGATACTGGATGTACAAGAGCAAGGGATAGCAGCTCCAGAACTGCAGTATTTCACACAAACAGCAGAAGTAACACGCAAAACAACAGCCTTGTACTTGTGTCTATAGCTGTTGTATTCGTGTCCTTGCAGCAGCCCCTTGGGCTCGTTTTCATCACCTTGCAGCCCCTTCATTGTGGCTATACGTGAGCTTTATTAGCTGCCACAACACTTCAGCACTGCACGCAAAATAGCAGCCATACATCGAGCAGAACACGTAGCAAGAAGCGCAGCAGAAACCTCGCAGCAGCCTGTGCGATCGAATCCATTGTTGTGCGATTGAACTGCCTGCTGTGCGAGCGAATTTAAGCTGCTGTGCGGTCGAACAGATTGGAATTCTCAGACAGAAGCTCTAATTTATGGCGTGCGACCGAATGCTTTCTCTTGTGCGACCGAACACACTTTGTGCGACCACACAACACCCATTGTGCGGTCGAATACGATTCCAGGCTGCTATTATAAATACGAAAATCGCAGCAACTTGTAATGAGGCTTGCATTTTGTAAAACACGTAATTAGTTTTAGGATTTCAAAATTAGAATTCTCTCTCTAGAATTAGTTTAGGGCTTAGATTAGAGATTAGGATTAAGGATTCTTAGCCTCAAATTCTTGATTCTAAATTCAATTCAATCATCTAATTTTCAGATTTCCTTCCTTTTGCTTTGAGTTTTGTTCTTCATTTTTGTGCTTCAAGTTTGATGCAATTTCTTCATTTCAAGGTATAATTCTAATTCTTCTTTTGCTTTGTTCTTTAATTCTTTAATTGCTTCATTAATTTTGTTTATGCTTTGATTTCTAGAATTAGTTTCATGCTTTGAATGTTCTTGATTTTTCCCCAAATTTTGTGGTTTTAATTTTCTGAATTTTATTGTTTCAGTTAGCTTCATTAATTCAATTAGTTTCATGATTAGGATTAATATTAGTTTAATGTTGATGTTAATCATGCTAATTGAGTTGTTTAGTCTAGAGGTTAGGGATGAAGCCTTGGCATTGAATATGAGGAATTTTAGGGAAAATTCATGATTGATGTTGTGATTAAATGTGATTTAGTGCTAGGATTTTCCATGATCAATTGAGTAGTAGTTGCAAATGCTAGTTGATTGAATTAGATTGGAATGTATGATTTAGGTTAGGCAAGACATTGTGAGCTTAATTCATGCAAGTGAATGATAGTTCCTATTATATGCTTGCTAATCTAGCTTAGGACTATGCGAAAGCTTTCCGTAGGCTAGGTTGCTTCGCGTGCTCTATCCGAGAGGTGGCGAGCACGTCATTAGTTTTCATTCCCCTAATTGCTATGTCGTTGCATATTCATGAATGTCTTGACCTTGTTATTTCTTTGATTCGATTCCATTGCCGATTCCCGATTCCTGATTCCTCTAGAATTCCATTATTTGTTTGCATTTCTAGCTTAGATTAGATTAGTTCAAAAAACTCAATTTCCATCCGAACTAGCTTGTGAACGCATAGATTGATAAGTCAAACATATCCATTCCTATGGGACGATCCCTATACTTGCCGCTATAGTCCATATAGCCGATTAGTTAGGTGTTTTATAAATTTTGTTTGGTGAGGTGAATTTCTATTCAACGACGGAAAAACCTTATCAACGCCTTACCAAACGGAGCCTTAGTTTCGTTCCTAAGAGAAAACTTGGACTGCTTCGCCTAGTCGCATGAAGACATGACAGAAATCAGCCCAGACGTCATCACCCACAAGCTCAACATCGACCCTAACTTCAAACCAGTAAAGCAGAAGCGACGAAAGTTCGCACCAGAAAGGAATAAAATCATAGACGAGGAAGTTCAAAAGTTGATAGACTCGGGGAAGATCAGAGAGGTCAAGTACCCGGATTGGTTAGCGAATTGTCGTCGTTGTCGGGAAAACGAATAGCCAATGGAGAGTGTGCATCGACTTCACCGACATCAACAAAGCATGCCCTAAGGACCCATTCCCCAGCCACATATAGACGCCATGGTCGACGCCACCGCCGGCCACGAGCTACTCACCTTCATGGGCGCTTATTCGGGATACAACCAGATACTAATGCATCCAAAGGATCAGGAGAAAACTTCTTTTGTAACAGATAGGTGAATTTATTGTTATAAAGTCATGCCTTTTGGTCTTAAAAATGCAGGCGCGACGTACCAACGACTGGTCAATAGGATGTTCAAAGATCAACTCGGAGACACGATGGAAGTATACATCGAAGACATGCTGGTGAAATCAAAGAAAGCAGATGACCACGTAGAACACCTGCGACAATCATTCGAAATCTTAAGGAAATACGGTATGAAACTTAACCCAACTAAATGTTCTTTTGGAGTGTCGGCAGGTAAATTCTTAGGTTACATCGTCACTCAACGAGGAATCGAGGCCAGCCCCGACCAAATACGAGCAATCATCAACATCCAATCCCCCAGAAACATAAAAGAGGTACAACGATTGACAGGACGGGTGGCGGCATTAAACCGTTTTATATCCCGGTCGTCGGACAAGTGTTGTCTATTTTATGATGTTTTGCGCAAAAACAAAGGTTTGAGTTGGACCGACGACCGTGAAACAGCTTTGCAAAACCTTAAGAAATACTTGATGACACCAACCCAAAGAAGGCGAAGTCTTGCAACTCTACCTCGCCGTCAGCACAACAGAAGTCAGCGCCGTGATAGCCAGAGAAGACGAAAAACAACAACTACCCATCTACTACATCAGTAAGTCCTTATTAGAGGCAGAAACCGGGTATTCCTCCCTCGAAAAACTTGTTTTAGCACTCGTCACTGCCGCCAAAAAGCTAACGCATTACTTTGAAACTCACCAAATATTCGTGATGACTAACTATCCAATCAAGCCTGTGATGCTTAAGCCAGAACTGGCAGGTTGAATGGAAAAATGGATGATGGCGCTTGGAGGATTCGACATCAAATACCAACCGAGGACAGCCATAAAGTCGCAGGCCCTAGAAGACTTTATGGCAGACTTTAGCCCCGACTTGGAGAAGATAGAAGACGACGAAGTCAAACTCATCAACAACATAGAGGAAACAAGGACGCTCTTCGTCGATGGCTTGTCTAACTTTCGTGGTGCAGGTCTAGGCGTCGTGTTGAAATCACCACAAGGGGACACGATAGCACAGGCCATATGCTGCGACTTCAAGGCAACAAACAACGAAGCAAAATACAAGGCACTAATCACCGGAATGACGTTAGCTGAAAAATTGGGAGCAAGCGGACTCAACAACTTCAGTGACTCACAATTAATTGTCAACAAAATCAACGGCGACTACGAAGCTAAAGACCTGAAAATGACCTTATACCTCGAAAAAAGCCAAAAAGTTAACCTCTAAATTTAAACCCTTCTCCATCAAACAAGTGTCATGATACCAAAACACACAGGCCGACGCCCTCACCTAGGATCCGCACTAAGAAAATCACCATTCTCGACCATACCATTAATACACCTGCTGTAGCCCGCCATAGAAAAAGACATCCCACAAAATGCTAGCCTCGTCCTATCAACCACAAACTCAGATAGCTGGACCAAACCCATTCTCGATTACCTAACGCACGAAACCCTACCCGACGACAAGCTCGAAGCCAGATAGATACTTTTCAAAGCTTCACGATATGTTATTTTGCAAGACGTGTTGTTTAAACGATCAGCCAATGGAATGTTGATGCGATTTGCAGAAAAAGCAGAATGGGAAGGATTACTAAAGAAATACCACGAAGGAGAATGTGGCGGACACGAAGGTGGACAAAGCTTATCAACTAGGATCAAAAGGAACGGATACTATTGGCCAGCAATGCTCAAAGACGCCATGAGGTACGTAGCTAAGTGCGAAAAGTGCCAACGACACGCAGGTATGACACATAAACCATCTGAGTTTCTACACCCCACTTTGACACCGTGGCCTTTCATGAAATGGGGGATGGACATCGTCTGTAAACTACCCGTCGCCCCAGGATAGAAGGTCTTTATGTTAGCTCTAACGGATTATTTCTCTAAGTGGATAGAAGAAGGTGCGTTTCAACAAGTGAGGGACAAAGAAGTATGCTCGTTTATATGGACTAACATAATATGCAGGTTCGGAATACCATCAGAAATCATATGCGACAACGGATCGCAGTTCATCTACGACAAGACCAGGGCTTTTTGCAGGACGTGGAACATCGAGCTAAAGACGTCGACGCCAAGATACCCCCAAGCCAACGGACAGGCGGAATCCAGAAACAAGACGATCATTGCATCACTAAAAAAGCGTCTAGACGACAAGAAAGGACGATGGGAAGAAGAGCTTCCATCCATCCTGTGGGCCAATAGGACGACGCCTAGGACGGCGACGGGGCAGACCCCTTTTTCACGGGTGCGAAGCAGTACTGCCCCCTGAAGTGACATTGCCCAGTGCACGATATGGACTCATGACACCAGAACAAAACGACGTGGAACTAGGTGAGAACCTCGACAACACAGAAGACTTCAGGGAAGCAGCGTTGATAAGAATGGCTTCGCAACAGCAGATCGCAGCAAAGTGTTTCAACAAAAACGTCAAAGTAAAAATGTCCAAGGAAGGCGATTGGGTGCTGCGCAAAGTGTTCCAAAACACGAAAGAGCTAAACGCAGGTAAACGCGCACCAGCTTGGGAGGGACCGTACTTGATCGATAAAATCATCGGAAAAGGGGCATACAGACTCGTCACCAAAGACGGTAAGTCGGTCCCCCGAAGCTGGAACGCCACCCACCTCAAACTTTATCATTTTTGAACACTCGTCGTGGCCAATTTTATCAGTCGTCGTATTGTCACTTCTATTTGTTTTTTACTTTTTATCGCCTTGTTTTCATTTAGAACCATTACTGACTTAAGCATCGGAGGGCCTTTGGCACCCCCAACGGCCAATCCTCCTAGAAACCCATGTTTCCTTTTGCAGACTGCACGACGGATAGTGACTTTCCCACGCAGAGGCAACGATACTTAAAACAAGGCAGATCCCAAATAACGACAAGTAAACAAGCGACACAGGTACTACTTTATATGTGCATAGTTCCATCGTTCAAATATCTATTCTTTGTAAACGCATATTATGCTACGCACAACGAGAAGTCTAAAACACAGCAGAAAAACGCAAAATCCATAAGGAAAACACACACGATTGTCATTGGAAACACAAATTGCGCAACCTCTAGGGCCACGACTTTCAAAACATAGTTCAACACAAACACACACAAATTATCCAAAGCACCTCGTCGCCGCCATCGACGACGAGTAAAAACATCCAGAAATAACACAAAAATAGAAAATATCCAAACTACCAACTATTAGACTTCTTCTTGGGTAGAGGCCAAGATCTCCTGTTCCTGCTCCTGCTCCGGGGGCACGACAACGTCAGCAGCGACCGCCACCTCCGTCGTAACCTTTTCCAACGTCTCCTCTTGGAGAGAGACGATAGGGACATCTACCTCCTGTTGCGTAGCTGGAACCTCCTCCTGCTGCTCCGGAATGGGGGCAACTTCGACCGACGGAGTAGCGTCCACCTCAGTCGCGCCAGTGCTGGCAGTGTCGGCCATCCTTGCCAACTCGTCCACATCCACCACCGGCACCGCCAAATCCGCCATGGTACCACCATTAGCTAAGAAATCATCCACCTCCTTTTGACATGGCCAGATGCTGGTCTCCCCAATCAAGAAAGAATACATAATTTGCGCTCTTGTCCTCCATATAGCCAACGCCTCCACATCCTTGATTTCTTCCTGCAACGCGTCGTACAGACCTTGCAAACCCTCTAACTCCGCCACCTTTGAAGCCAACTCTTCACGCACTTCTCTGACTTCTTTCGACACCTTAGCAATTTGCTCATCCTTAGCCTTCAACGCACCATCCCTTGCCTTCACGATAGCAGCCAAATCCGTCGCCTTCTTCTCCCCTTAGACTCCCAGGAAGACGACGCTTTTTTGGTCGCCGCTATCGTCTTGCCTGCATCGGCTAACTCATCGCACAACTGCGCGTTGAACTTACGAGCAACCATCGAGGCTTGGAACGCCTGCATATAGAGGCATCGCAACGTAAATAAATGAACGTCGAGCCAAAAGACAAACATAAAAAGAATAAGAATAAATAACTTACCTGCAAGCTCAGTTCAGCTGCGTCCGACGCAACAGACATCGGTGTCGTGTCGCGATAACGACGAAACGTCGAAGGCAAAATCAAACGATCAGCGTAAGGCCAAACGACGACAGCATCACCATCACCCAACAAGTTCGGGGGCAACAAGATATTTATGTTCTCGACAGGGTATCCTTCTCAGCAGGACACTTCTTGGCCGACGCAGCAGGAACACTACGCTGAATAACAGCAGTCGACGGCGCCTTGAACGGCTTAGGAGGCGACGATGATGCGATGGGATGATGACCTTCGACCCCAATGATCACGGGCGTCTCAGGCGACACACCTATCTTAGAATACCGAGGGACAATCGTCAAACCTTGCCCACCAGAAGTCGAAGACGACCTCAGTCGCTTCCTCGCACGTTTTTGTATCTCACTTTGCGACATCCTCGACACAGGCTTAGATGATAGAGTATGCTCTTCACCCAAAACATAACGAAACAAAAACCCCATTCAAATACCACCCAAAACTAAAGAGAAAACCAAAAACGAACAAACGATAAAATACCTGAAGTGTCAGCCATATCACCCGCTTCCTCATCGGTAGACGACGAATTTGCCACTACCTCCTCAAGCAAGTCCAACCTCTTTCGTCGACGAGTTAACTGACTCGACTCTTCTTCTACCTCCTCCTCCTCGTCGACGTCACCTGACTGACTCGCCTCCTGAACCTCTAGACAACCACCGTCACGACTGAACGATCTGTCCTCGAGGGAATAGCTTAAAAAATTAATGTACTTGTCGTGAGAGTCCACGTTCAGCTCGGCCAGCGACGACTTGACAACTGAAAAACAAAGCCAAGTAAGGCAACATTCAGTAAAACAACAAAAGTTAAAGAGCAAACCAAATTTACCTTCCGACGTCCACCTGTCGACCAGAAATTTTCCTACTTCCCCCAATGAATCTTTGTCGACATAGACGAAACGAATTTGCCACCCTCTGTCATTTACAGCTAAACCAACACCCAAGTTCTTCTTTCCCTTTTTTGTGACCAAAGTGTAGCGACAATGTTCCTTCATCATCAGGTCATAAGAATACATAAGATCCGCCAAATCAAACGGAACTTGCCAGCCAGAGGTGACCCCTTGCACCACGGCGAAAATTCGCCAGATCTGAGGCATTATTTGACCTGGGCTTAAGTGAAAGACCTCCATGAACGACCTAGCTAAAGGCGTGAAGGGAAACTTAAAACCGATCGTAAACGGATACTCGTACATAACCACATACCCTTCAGGACAGTTAAGAGCTTCCTCTTCTTGGCCAGGAATCTTCACCTCCGCCGACGGCGGTAAGCCAACAAGATTAATAAAGGCCGTCGAATTTTCAACAGTAGAATAAATCGGGTTAAGCGATTTAACCCAGCCAGATCTGGTCCCCTCCTTCTCCTTAACCGCAATTGCTTTAGATCTAACACTCGTATCTATGAAATTCTACAGCAAAAATGAAAAAAGCGAGCGGAATTTACCTGAATTCGGATGAACTCAGAACGAAAACGATTTCTCTTCCTCCCTTTTTCTTCCTTTCTCTCTCTTGTTTTTAGATCTGAAAACATTTTTCGAAAATCACTGTGTGAGAAACTTATTGCATGTCGCGGATTTGTATTTATTGCTTTAGAACAGTTTATTTTTTGAAATTAAATTGTTTCCTTTGCTCCGTATGACCCCGCAAATTCACAATTGGGGGCAAACTGTTATCCCACTTTTTAGACTAACGACATAACTGCTTTAACGTTTGATCATGTCGTGTCATCCAGGTATTGTCATGTCGCAGGTAACATCGTGCCAAACGAACGTGTCGAGTATGACGACAGACGACAAGGCCTAGGCGACACAAGACCAACGACGAGGTATTGGCGACAAAGGACCAGTGACGATCGACGGGCAGATAAGCGAAGATAGGTTAAGATCCAAGCCCAAAGCCCAAGATATACTGCGTCGTTACGTAAATAGAATGAGTCCAAGGAGTTACTAAAGACTGCGGAAGTTGTTGGAGATTGGAGAGGATAATGGGCAACATAACGGCCAGTAGAAGATCCCTATCTTCTAGGGATTCTTCCAACCAATGATGCCGTTGTTTTCTACGTATAAAAGCATAGGGGCAGCACATCAGAAAACACAAGTTAACTCAAGCTCTCAAGCATTCAAGAGATTGTTATTCTCGTACTTTAAAGCATTCCTTGTATTAGCTATTTCTTTTACAAAAGCATAAACAATTACATAAGTTACTTAGGATACTTAGTGGATTGATAGCCTCATAGCTATCCGCGGTTTTTTACCATATTCCTGGGCTTTCCGCGTCAACATCTCTCTGTGTCGTGTCTCCTTTATTTCCATTCCATATTCATTGCTTAGTTAGTGTTGACCCAAGCCAAGTGTCTCCCCTAGACGAAATTTGGCATAAACAGGTTCCTTGTTAACTTTAAAGCAAAGTGACCACGTACAAGTAGCGATTTCAATGTTTCTAAATGCAGGATTCAACCAACCTAGTGCCATGATTAGGATTTCGCAAAAGAAATATGTGTCTTGTGTTTGAATGTGTTTCTAAAGCCTATCAAAATAAGAGGTTTGTTCCCGTACCCGAATCTCACACATTCGGTTTCAAGACTCAATGCCTTGTCTATAAAGATTCAACTTTGGTTCCAAACGAGACCCTTAATATGTTTGGTGGCGACTCCGTATGTTCAAAATTTTGAAATCCGTAGGGGTATTTTGCGCAATTTCTTATATTTTGAACTTTGGTTTTTCTATGTTAAAAATTCAATTACATCACTTGTGTGAACCTAGAATTTGGCTCCCCTTTTAGGGGTGGGATTGAGAAGATCAAGTCAAATCTAGTTGATCACACACATGACAAATTGAAAAAGGTAGAGACTTTGGTGAGTTTTAAACAAGATTCATCAAGCTCTCATAACTTACATTCAAAATTCAATGTACAAGCTTTAGGAAATACGAAAAATACCACTACAAGAGAAAAAATACAAAAAAAAATCCCCTACAATCTGGCGACTCCACTAGGGAATCCTAAACTTCAAATTCGAACAAGCAAGCAATTTTGAGCAAACTCCCACTACAGCGCTGAGCACGGGCAGGAGCGCTGGGCGCTGGTTCAGCGTCTGGCGCTACTGACTGCACTTGGCGCAGTGGCCCCTTTGCCCATTTTTCCCAAAAGTTCGAATGGGAGTTTAGCTCAAATTCTGAACTTCGAAAGAGCGCTCCCAAACTTCAAGACCGAGCGCCGAAAGGTAGGCTTTTCAAATACAAAATTCAATTATAATTGTGATTCTAGGCATCTCATGCATTATTTCGAAAATACTATTTGTGCAAAATGAATTTCTACCTTCGCCAATACGAATGTGTTATACATTCGGGCTAACGCCAGGGGTAAAGGAGTGGTCACTCTCCATACGATTCCCGGCCAAACTGTTTGACCACTCCCGAGCGCACCGAACCTTGACATTTGTTTGATGTTCCTGACATTTTGCATGGAGGTTTTCCGCTAACAAACACATCCCTTGGGTGGAGGTGCTTTGTTACCGGATCCGTCTCTCAGTCAAGGAACTTTTGCCTCCTAAGCCAACCACTTGCATCATACAAAACTTAGACCGACCTTAGGTTAAGAACTTTGCATGTCGCATTCATATTCATGCTAGTGTGACAACATGCTATTTGTGCATTGTGTGGGCGTTTTGCACGCGTGAATGGCTAACCCCGAGTTCTAGCTTTGCCTGAACCATTAGCCTCCAATTAGGAAACCCAACCCCTAGGAGCATCATTCAAACCTCATGCATCTAAAATCGCCTATTTAGGGTCTTCTAGAAGTGCCTGTAACACCCTAATACTTCCTTGCTTTTTATAAAACATTTTCCAACTTAAAACAAAGGAATTACCAAGATATTACCGCCACCGTGATAACGGATAAGGCTATTACCAGAATTACGCAGCGGAATTTAACTAACTTTCAAAACATATTAAATAGTTACGTCATTAAAACAAACTGGAACCATCAAGGCCCAAACCAAAGTAATAAATATTTTAAAATCCATTAACTATAAGTAGTAGTCATGACTATAAATAAACTCTCAACACGAATCCCATGACAACTTCTCCCGCAAGTTATCTCTACAAACCTGCTTTATTGAAATTCTACTCCCGAACAACGCAAAGGCAATTGATGGATCATCATAGGGTCATTAAGGCAAAGGCCATGACCAGAAGACATGAAGCACGAAGTCAGCAAAGCTGAGTACGAACAAGCTTGAATAACATTATATCCTAACATGCTTCACTCAAGGAATTAATAATCCACATGCAAAAGCCATTTAATAAACAAGTAAACGTGGAGACGAGACTCGACACTTGACACGACTCTTGACTCACAGTTTAATAAAGAAAGTAGCTTCGAACGGGTAAAATAAAGTATCCTCAAAAGGAAAGAAAAGGGTGATGGGATCCCACCATACACCAAATAATAACAAGTCGGAATCCTACCGACAGTCGGATCATACCGACGGAATTCCAATGCACAACGGCCAAAACGAAAGAAAGAAACAACATCTTGTATCATCCAAGGAAAACAGGTTCTCCAACCAGACTCCCCCCATTGTTCATACTCAAGGTATATACGTTCCAAGATTTTTGAAGCTCATTCGGGTTACACTTTGCGTTAATTAGTATGTTATGATCAAGGCGACTCAAGACTCTACACAAGACATAACATGCAAGCAAATAAACAATTAAACAGTTCACAATGACACTTCATTTTTAATCCTTTAGGACTTGTGATCAAACATAGACTCAAGTGAAATTACTCCCATTGTTCCTTCTCAAAAACACAGTTTGAGATAACCCGACATTGCCTATTAACAAGCGGGGTGTGCCCTTAGCACGAATTGTCCTTAGTTCAATTGTCCTTAGTTTGAGATAACCCGACATTGCCATTTTTATTATTAATTATATGGTTCATTATTAATGTTCATTATTTCATTGTTAGGAGTAAAGTATTACTTTATTATGCGATACAATATTTATATTATAACTAAAGTAATTTTTTTTTTGATGGTCGATCTGAAGGTATTCAACAATCCAAGGGAAAAACCCTTCACCATTGAGGAGATAAATGATGTTCGAGAAAAGTTGGCAAACTCCATTGCAGTGATTTTCTTTGATATTTTCATGTAGTTAATCTTAGATGGATGCTAGTTTTTCATATGATTGTAATGTAATCGACTTTTATATTTACAATTATATACTATTCAATTTAATTATCTATATATAATTGGATCATTTTTTATGTGATGTATGGAGGTTAACTAGTGACGTGGTCGAATTGTATAATATATGTAGCAGGGAAATCGGTTATATAAAAAACATTTAGACCAAGTGCGGCTCATTTATAGGCCAAGTGCGGCTCATTTTTATGCTTCTGCTGCCCATTTATAGGCCAAGTGCGGGCTCATTTCAAAATTGGCAGCACCAAATTTGTCAAGTGCGGGCTCATTTCTAAAATTGGCAGCACCAGTTTTGTCAAGTGCGGGCTCATATTCCACAATTGGCAGCACCAAATTTGTCAAGTGCGGGCTCATTTTATAAATTGGCAGCACTTGTAACATCAAGTGCTGCCAATATTTTGGCAGCACTTGAGAAACATCAAGTGCAAGCACGCCATGTGCTGCACATGCAAAAGCCCGCACTTGAGGCCTTAAAATGAACGCGCACTTAAGCTTTTTTGTACTAGTGTAGTCATTTTCATGATGATGGCTTTGACATTCTTGTTGGCTGCTTCGACTGCCCCGTTGGTTTGTGGGCGATAAGGCGAAGAGCGATGATGTTGAATCTTGTACTCGGTGAATAGATCTTCACACTCTCCTTGAAAATGGGTTCCCTGGTCACTGATGAACTCGTGAAGAACGTCGTATCTGCATATGATGTTTTCTTGTATAAATTGGGCCACTTGCTTGGAACCCAACACTTTGAATGACCTGTCCTTGACCCATTTGGTGAAATAGTCGATGGCGACCAGTATGAACTCATGACACCCGGTGCATTTTGGAGTGACTTTGCCGATGACGTCGATACCCCAGGCTGAGAATGGCCACGGTGATGATTGAGAGTATAGTAGTGATGGTGGAATGTGCTTCAGATTCGCACACTTTTGACACTTTTGACATGTAGGACATTTCTTGACAAAGAAGTAGCAATCCCGTTCGAGGGTAGTCCAATAGTTTCGAGCCCTGGTGATCTTGAGGCCTAGCATTTTCCCGTTCATGTGGGTGCCACAAACTCCAGAATGTATATTTTCCATGAGTCTTTGAGCTTCGTGCCTGTCAAAACATCGGAGGTTAGGACCGCCAAGGGACCTTTTGTATAGAACGCCGCCTTCTATGACGAAATTAGCTGATTGTAGTCGTAGAGCCCTTTGATTCTTGCTTGAAAAGTGTGGGGGATACTCTGAATTTTGTAGATACCTTTGAATGTCTGTAAACCAAGGTTCATCTTCGTCTTGCTCGACGTCGTCAATAGCATGGACGTATGTTGCTTCTTGACGTGTTTCAATTGTAAGTGGCATTTCGGCCATGTCGCTTGGAATGTTGATCATTGAGGCCAGTTTTGCCAGTGCATCGGCGAATTGGTTCTCCTCTCTTAGGAGGTATGTATAGCGAAGCTCTTCTATTTGCTCAAAGAGCTGCTAAAGATAGGACTGGTATGGAGCCAAGCTCTCGCTCCTTACTTTCCATTTGCCGGAAATTTGATTGATGATGAGGGAGGAATCCCCGTACACTCGAAGTTTCTGGACACCTAGTGCTAAGGCGGCTTCCAGGCCCCAATGCATGCTTCATATTCTGCCGCATTTTTTGTGACGTTGAATTGCAGTTTTGCTGATATAGGAATGTGAGTGCCGTCTGGGGCCACTAGGATTACTCCAACACCACATCCGTTCTAATTGGAAGCACCGTCGAAATGCATCGACCAACTGTCATCACTGGTCATTAAGATTTGCTAGTCGGGTAAGTCGTAATCTTCTTCTTCTGCCTCGATAAGACAGTCGGCTAGGAAATCTGAGACTGCTGAACCCTTGATAGACTTCTGTGGAATGTATTTGAGGTCGAATTCTGCTAGCATGACCAACCATCTGGACAACTGTCCGTTGGGTGCTGGTTTTTCGAATAGATTCTTGAGAGGATCCGCTTTGCTGATCACATGTACTGTATAAGAGAGCATGTAGTGCTGTAGTAAACCAAGGAGATGCTGAGTTTCTCGAGCTGAGTGTATTTGGTCTCGTACTCGATCAGCTTTTTGCTTATGTAGTATACTACGTTCTCCTTGCCTTCAATTTCCTGGGCAAGCATAGCCCCCACTGCTGAATCTGTTGTTGCGAGGTAGAGCCTGGGGGGAATCCCTGGCATGGCTGGCTTTAGTACTGGTGGGTTGGAAAGGTAGTTCTTGATTGTATCGAATGCATACTGACAATCGTCATCCCACACTTTGGGCTCGCTTTTTCGGAGCTTTCGAAATACCGGTTCACAGATCATCGTGAGTCTTGAAATGAACCTGCTGATTCATTGTAGTCTGCCAAGAAAAGCCCGAATTTCCTTTTCATTCGTTGGTGGTTGCATCTCGAGAATTGCTTTGATTTTCGAAGGATCAGCCTCTATGCCCCGAGAGCTGATAACATATCCGAGTAACTTGCCTGACGTTACCCCGAATGCACACTTTTGAGGATTGAGCCTCATATTGTATTGTCTCAGCCTGTTGAAAAACTTTCGAAGTACTGAGGTATGCTCATGTCGCTCTTTGGATTTGACAATCATGTCGTTGACATATACCTCATTTTCCCTGTGAATCATATCGCTCATGATGGTGGTGGCTGTTCTTTGATAAGTTGCTCCTGCGTTCTTTAGTCCGAACGGCATAACTTTATAGCAATATGTGCCCCACTGAGTGATGAAGGTTTTCTTCTCCAAGTCCTCCTCTGCAATGGGAATCTGATTGTAGCCTGCGTACCCGTCCATAAAAGAGAGTAAGGCATGATTTGCGGTGTTGTCGACCAAGATGTCAATGTGAGGCAATGGAAAACCGTCTTTGGGGCTGGCTCTGTTAAGATCCCTGTAGTCCACAAACATTCATACTTTGCCATCTTTCTTTGGAACTGGGACGAAATTTGCGATCCATTCTGGATACTTTTCTTCTCGAATAAACCCGGACTCTAGCTGCTTGGAGGCCTCTTCTTGAATTTTGAGGGAAACATCTGGTTTCATGCGACGGAGTTTCTACTTGATGGGTTTTGAACCTAGAATAAGGGGAATTGTATGCTGACCGATGCTTGGATCAACCCCTGGCATATCATGATAGGACCATGCGACGACGTCTACATACTCTGAAAGTAGCTTGATAAGATCGTCCCACTCTGCTTGAGAAAGAGTTAAACCAATCTGAACTAGTTTTGAATCACGGTTGTTAGAAAGGTTGATTTTTTCTATTTCCTCAATTATGGGCGTCCTGTTTTCATGATTTTCGTTAGCTTTTAGAAATTCAAAGTCAGTTTCTTGTGAAGCAAAGTTGTTTGGATTAAGATTGTGTTTTGAATTAGGACTCGACGAGTAAGTAGAAATTGAAGTGTTATTGAAATCAGAAATCATTACATCGACTGTTTTGACTTGAAGCTCGGCCTTTAAAGGCTCTTGATTGATGCAAGACTCTAGTTCTAGACACTTAGACTCGTCACTAGACTCGGATCCAGACTAATCCTCTGACTCGGACTCGCTCATCATAGATCCTTCGCCCACAGTAATCTTGAACATTTTGCCATTTGGAGCAGATATTTTGAGGGACTTTCTCCAGCCTTATGCATTGAAAAGAGTTTCTTGATTGTCTTCGAGAGCGTTTATGCAAGCCTCAGCTTCCTCAACACGGTCATAGAGCTCAGCTAAAGCCAGTTCCAATGAGGTAATCTTGAATTGCCTTTTGAGAGAATGAGTCCGAGCACCTAGTTACCACATGATTTAGAACTTTAGATCTTGGACTTCCCGACACATTATATGATATGCATGCAATGAATGAGACCTAGACTTGACTCTAAGTGCCACTCCGAACATTCGGGATTTCGGAATTTTGTACTTGTATCCGGGATTTGCAACCCGTTGGAAGTGTTTGAGAGGAGCCTTCATTCTTTTGTGGAAGTTGACTCTTTGTACTAGAACTTGGAAAATTGAAAAAGAATGTTTCGACCTATTGGAAATTGGACTACTTTAGGGGAATTTCAACCCGCTTGAGAACATGGAAATTGGGCTTGTACTAGGAGATTGAATTTTGTATTATTTCAAGGGAATTTCAACCCGTCAATATTTTAGGGGGATTTCAACCCGTTGGATCTTTGAATATTTGAGGGGAATTTCAACCTGTTGAATGGAATTTTGAACTTGTATTATTTCTGGGGAGTTTCAACCCAATTGGATTTCGAAGTATTTTAGGGGAATTTCAACCATGGGAAAGGTTTCAAATTTTAAGGTTTGTATTATTTTAGGGGATTTTCAACCCATTGGAGAATTGGAACTTGTATTATTTCAAGGGAGTTTCAACCCATTGGAAGTATTTGGAAATGGGGTTTGTATTATTTCAGGGGATTTTCAACCCGGAGATAGGATGTGGAATTGGAATTTGTACTATTTCAGGGGATTTTCAACCCATTGGAGAATTGGACTTGTATTATTTCAGGGGATTTTCAACCCGTTGGAAATGTATTGAATTTTGTACTAGGGAGCAATGGAAAACAAGATTTTTTTTTGTAGCTTGAAGATGAATTTGAAATTTGAATTTGATTTGAAGTTTGAACTTTGAAAAGGAAAAGACGCACTTTGTATGTAGAACATGAGGCTTTGTATTCTGAAAACTCCGGCATTATGCCGCCATGGAGTTAAGACATTTGAATTTGGGAACTTGAAAGTCCGGCTTTATGCCGCGGTGGACTTGGAATTTTGAAGTTTGGAATATAGGACTTGAGATTGAATTGAGAACTTCGAACTTGAGGTTTGAAATATGGAATAGAAAAGTCGGCATTACGACGGCATGAATTTGGAACTTAAAACTTGAAACTTGAAACTTTAAGTTTGAAAGATTGATTTGAAAAATTGGCATTACGCCGGTCATGAGTTTTGACATTTGAACTTGAGGTTTTGAGATTGGAATTGGCAACTTGAGTTTGAGGTTTGAAGACTTGAATGTTTGAAATAGGAAATCCGGCATGACGCCGTTAGATTTGAGTTTTGAACTTGAAGTTTTGACTAGAAAATCCGGCATTATGACGTCGTTGGATTTGAGTCTTGAATTTGGAAATGGATGTTTTGACTAGAGAATCCGGCACTATGGCGCCGTTGGATTGAGTCTTGACTTGAAATTTGAACTAGAAAATCCGGCATTATGGCGTCGTTGGATTTGGACTTGAAAATTGAGGCTTTGGACTAGAAAATTTGGATTGAACTTGAAACTCGAAATTTGGACTAGAATATCCAGCATTATGACGCCATTGGATTTGGACTTGAAAATTGAGGGTTAGGACTAGAAAATTTGGATTGAACTTGAAACTCGAAATTTGGACTAGAAAATCCGGCATTAGGATGCCGTTGGATTTGGACTTGACAATTGAGGTTTATGACTACAAAATTTGGATTGAACTTGAAACTCGAAATTTGGACTAGAAAATCCGGCATTAGGACGCCGTTGGATTTGGACTTGACTTGGAAATTAGAGGTTTTGAAATAGAAAAATCCGGCATTATAACGCCGTTGGATTGCATTTTGAACATGAAAGTTGGAATTTTGGACTCGAAAATCCGGCATTGTGACGCCGTTGGATTGAATTTTTAACTTGAAAGTTGGAATTTGGACTCGAAAATCCAGCATTATGACGCCGTTGGATTGAATTTTGAACTTGAAAGTTGGAATTTGGACTCGAAAATCCGGCATTATGACGTTGTTGGATGGAATTTTGAACTTGGCATTTGTGCGTGAGGCGTATTTGAGGGCTTTGAATCAAATGGAATGGCACTCCTAAAACACCCTAAAATCGGCGATTTAGATGCATGAGTTTGAATGATGCTCCTAGGGGTTTGGTTTCCTAGTTGGAGGGTAATTGGTTTTGGCAAGCTAGAACTCGAGGTTAGCCATTCACGCGTGCAAAGACGCCCACACAATGCACAAGTAGCACGTTGTCACAGTAATCATGAATATGAATGCGACATGCAAAGTTCTCAACCTAAGGTCGGTCTAAGTTTTGTATGATGCAAGTGGTCGGCTTTGGGTGTCAAAAGGTACTCTACTAAGAGACGGATCCGGCGACAACTTGCACATCCGCCTAAGGAAAGTGTGTGTCGGCAGACGGCGTCCATACTTGACATCGGGAATGTCAAGTTTCGGTAGGCGCAGAAATGGTCACACACTTTGGTCGGGAACCGTATGGAGAGTCACCATTTCGTTGCCCCTGGGGCTAGCCCGAATGTAGAACACATCCGTTTGGGCAAAGGTAGAAATCATTTTGCACAAATATGGTTTTTGGAAATTGAAAATCGTCCTTGAATTTGTATTTGTAAAGCTCGTTTTTCGACATTCGTTCACGAGGTTTGGGAGCGTCCTTCCAGATTCAAAAAATAGACTAACTCCCAACACGAAAAGTTGAGAAAAAGTGGGCAACAAGCCACTGTGAGCCACTGTCCCATTGGTTTGTGGGTGATAATTAAGGCGAAGAGCGATGATGTTGAATTTTGTACTCGGTGAATAGGTCTTCACACTCTCCTTAAAAATGGGTTCCCTGGTCACTAATGAACTCGTGAGGAACTCCGTATATGCATATGATGTTTTCTTGGATGAACTGGGCCACTAGCTTGGAACCCAACACTTTGAATGACCTGGCCTCGACCCATTTGGTGAAATAGTCGATAGCAACTAGTATGAACTCATGATCCCCGGTGCCCGTTGGAGTGACTTTGCCAATGACGCCGATACCCCAGGCTGAGAATGGCCACGGTGATGATTGAGAGTATAGCAATGATGGGGGGATGTGCTTTAGGTTCGCACATTTTTGACAGGTAGAACATTTCTTGACAAAGAAGTAGCAATCCCGTTCGAGGGTAGTCCAGTAGTATCGAGCCCTGATGATCTTGAGGGCAACATCTTCCCGTCATGTGGGTGCCACAGACTCCAGCATGTATGTTGTCCATGACTCTTTGAGCTTCGTGCTTGTCAACACATCGAAGATTGAGGCCGTTAGAGGTCCTCTTGTATAGAACGTCGTCTTCTATGACGAAATTGGTTGATTGTAGTCGTAGAGCCCTTTGATTCTTGCTTGAAAAGTGTGGGGGATACTCTGATTGATGTAGATACCTTTGGATATCTGTAAACCCAGGCTCATCTCTGTCTTGCTCGACGTCCTCAATAGCATGGACATATGCTGCTTCTTGACGCGTTTCAATTGTAAGTGGCATTTCGGCCATGCCATTTGGAATGTTGATCATTGAGGCCAGCTTTGCCAATGCATCGGCAAATTGATTCTCCTCCCTCGGGAGGTAGGTATAGCGAAGCTCTTCTACTTGCTCAGACAGCTGCTCAAGATAGGACTGGTACGGAGCCAAGATCTCGCTCCTTACTTTCCATTTGCCAGAAATTTGATTGATGATTAGGGAGGAATCCCCGTAGACTTGAAGTTTCTGGATACCTAGTGCTAAGGCGGCTTCCAGGCCCATGATGCATGCTTCATATTCTGTCGCATTGTTTGTGACGTTGATATAGGAATGTGAGTGTCGTCTGGGGCTACTAGAATTACTCCAACACCACATCCGTTCTGATTTGAAGCACCGTCAAAATGCATTGACCAACTGTCGTCACTTGTCATTAAGATTTGCTCTTCGGGTAAGTCGTAATCATCCTCTTCTGCCTCGATAGAACAGTCGGCTAGGAAGTCTGAGACTGCTGAACCCTTGATTGACTTTTGCGGAATGTATTTGAGATCGAATTCTGCTAGCATGACGAACCACATGGACAACTGTCCGTTGAGACCTGGTTTTTCGAATAAGTACTAGAGAGGATGTGCTTTGCTGATTACATGTACTGTATGGGAGAGCATGTAGTGCCGTAGTTTCTTTGTGGCCCAAACCAAGGCGATGCTGAGTTTCTCGAGCTGAGTGTATTTGGTCTCGTACTCGATTAGCTTTTTGCTTATGTAGTATACGGCATTCTCCTTACCTTCAATTTCTTGGGCGAGCATGGCCCCAATTGCTGATTTTGTTGTTGTAAGGTAAAGCCTGGTGGGAATCCCTAGCATGGCTGGCTTTAGTAATGGTGGGTTGGAAAGGTAGTTCTTGATAGTGTCGAACGCACGCTGACAATCGTCATCCCACACTTTGGGCTATATAGCAATATGTGCAATATGTGCCCCACTAAGTGATGAAGGTTGTCTTCTCCAAGTCCTCCTCTGCCATGGGAATCTGATTGTAGCCTGCGTACCCGTCCATAAAAGAGATTAAGGCATGATTTGCGGTGTTGTCTACCAAGATGTCGATGTGAGGCAATGGAAAACCGTCTTTAGGGCTGCCTCTGTTAAGATCCCTGTAGTCCACACACATTCGTACTTTGCCATCTTTCTTTGGAACTGGGACGACATTTGCGATCCATTCTGGATACTTTTCTTCTCGAATAAACCCGGACTCTAGCTGCTTGGAGACCTCTTCTTGAATTTTGAGGGAAACATCCGGTTTCATGCGACGGAGTTTCTGCTTGATGGGTTTTGAACCTAGAATAAGGGGAATTGTATGCTGACCGATGCTTGGATCAACCCCTGGCATATCATGATAGGACCATGCGACGACGTCTACATACTCTGAAAGTAGCTTGATAAGATCGTCCCACTCTGCTTGAGAAAGAGTTAAACCAATCTGAACTAGTTTTGAATCACTGTTGTTAGAAAGGTTGATTTTTTCTGTTTCCTCAATTATGGGCGTCCTGTTTTCATGATTTTTGATAGCTTTTAGAAATTCAAAGTCAGTTTCTTGTGAAGCAAAGTTGTTTGGATTAAGATTGTGTTTTGAATTAGGACTCGAAGAGTAAGTAGAAATTGAAGTGTTATTGAAATCAGCAATCATTACATCGACTGTTTTGACTTGAAGCTCGGCCTTTAGAGGCTCTTGATTGATTCAAGACTCTAGTCCTAGACTCTTAAACTCGTTGCTAGACTCAGATCCAGACTCATTCTTTGACTCGGACTCGCTCATCATAGATCCTTCGCCCACAGTAATCTTGAACATTTTTCCATTAGGAGCAGATATCTTGAGGGACTTTCTCCAGCCATTAACCATCTTCTCACTTGGAATAATCAGCTTAGATGGGTCGAAATCTTCGATTTTATTGATCATCTGGACCATAGTGTCTTCGAAAATAGTTGGGGTTATTTCCTGGACAAACAAGAGTCCGAAGCCTGATGAATCAAGGCATTCAGGGATAACCTTATCTTGTGTTGGAGGAGCATCCTCTAGGAAGTGATAGTCTTGAAAGATCTCGAATCTAGGGTATAGGACCCCTTCTGAAGAGTCATAGAAAGGCTCTGGAAAGTCAAAGTACAAGTCATCCTCTCCTTCTTTTACGAATTGTCCATTGAGTGTAAGTTGATGGGGAGGTACTTTGAATTGATCATTGCCAGCTCGACGGGCCCTTAGCTTAGCCTTTTGTTGCTTGTCATTGAACTTAGTTGGCTTGTATCCCAGACCGCAACAGTTAGTATGTCCTTGGGATTTGAAAGGAGATTCGGCAGGCGGTGGTAGAGTTGTACCTAAAAAACGCCCACGCTTGATCATCATGCGCCTTGCCATGGGATTCATTTTGGACTCGATGGCTCCAACTTCAGCACTGAACCCCCAAAGGTCTTCGTCATTGTCATCATGTTCTATTAATATCAAAGCCTTGTCGGCTATCTTGGTCCTTGGATGGGACGCATTCAGGGTAATGACATTTCCTTGGACCTCTATTCGGACCTTTTGATGGAATGAAGATGGCACTGCTTTGAGGTCATGGATCCAAGGCCTTCCCAAAAGGAGATTGAAGCTTGCTTTGATGTTGAGCACTTGAAAGCTTACTTTGCGCTCGATTAGTCCTGTGCGGAGTAATAGAATGAGAGTTCCCAATGCTTCCCTGCGAGTGTTGTAATAGGCACGAACACCTTGGGAGGAACCAGAAAAGTCGCTAGGGGTGAAACCCAAATTCTCAGCAATGCGAAGAGGGCACACATTGATTGCTGATCCGTTGTCCACTAGAGTCATGGGGATGATTTTTTGCTTGTATTCGACAGTCAGATAGAGAGCCTTGGAATGGCTTGCCCCCTCTGGTGGGAGGTCTTCATTTGTAAAAGTAATTCCTTCTTCCAGATTTGTAAGCAACCCGGGCAATTTATCAGGAGTGACCTTTGGAGTGACATTCAACTTGACAAGAGCATTGATGAGAGCAGTGCGGTACTCCACTGAGGAAGCCATGAGTTGCCAATATTAACCTCTGCCTTAGTGCGCTTCAATTGCTTGATCAAAGGGTTCTCCTTGGTGGGTAGAGGAACATTGGCTGCCGGTGTCGTTTTGTTGGCTGGCTCTTGAATTCGCCCACACCTTGTCATGACTTGAACATTGTTTTCTGCCTTAGGGTCCAAGTACCATTCGACGTTCACGATTTCTCTACATTCATCATCAGAGAGGTTTTCGATAGGAGGGTCCTGATATGTGTCTTCGTCATCACTGGCCCATATCCCACAAATTTCTCCTTGAGGTAACCCAGATTCCGAGTTTTCACTTGGCTGCGGAAGGTGGGGCACAGGCCTTTGGTTGTGAAATATTTCCTCTACCTCGAAAGGCCCACAACATGGAAAAGAGTTTCTTGATTGGCTTCGAGATCCCTTATGCGAGCCTCAGCTTCCTCAACACGTTCATAGAGCTCTGCTACAGCTGCTGCTAATGAAGTCATCTTGAATAGGATTTTGAGAGAAGGAGTCCGAGCACCTAGTTAGCACATGATTTTTAACTTTAAAACTTGAACTTCCCGACACATGATATGATATGCATGCAATGAATGAGACCTAGACTTGACTCTAAGTGCCACTCTGAAGATTCAGGATTTTGGATTTTGTATTTGTATTCGAAATTTGCGACCCGTTGGAAATACTTGAGAGGAGCCTTCATTCTTTTGTAGAAGTTAAATCTTTGTACTGGAACTTGGAATATCGAAAAAGGACATTTCGACCCTATGGAAATTGAACTATTTTAGGGGAATTTCAACCCATTTTGGAAATTGGACTTGTATTAGGAGATTGAATTTTGTATTATTTCAAGGGAATTTCAACCCGTTGGATTTCGAAGTATTTTAGGGGAGTTTCAACCCGATTGATAGGGAATTGATTTTGTATTATTTCAAGGGAATTTCAACCCGTCAATATTTTAGGGGAATTTCAACCCATTGAATTTGGAATATATCAGGGGAATTTCAACCCGATTGAAAGGGAGTTGATTTTGTATTATTTCAAGGAAATTTCAACCCGTTAATATTTTAGGGGGATTTCAACCCCATTGAAAAATTGAACTTGTATTATTTCAGGGGATTTTCAACCCGGAGAAGTAGAATTTGGAAAAAGGGGTTTGTTTTATTTCAGGGGATTTTCAACCCATTGACAATTGGACTTGTATTATTTCAAGGGATTTTCAACCCATTGGAAATGTTTTGAATTTTGTATTTGGAAGACAAGGATTTTTCGTGGCTTGAAGATGAATTTGAAATTTGAATTTTATTCGAAGTTTGAACTTTGAAATGGAAAAGACGCACTCTTGTATACAGAATATGAGGCCTTGTATTTGGAAAATCCGGCATTATGACGCCATGGATTTGAGACATTGAATTTGGAAATTTGAAAGTCCGGCATCATGCCGTCGTGGACTTGGAATTTTGAAGTGTTTGAAAATGAGATTTGAATGAGGAAAATTATGCCGTCATGGATTTGGAATTGGAAGCTTCGAATATAGGACTTGAGATTTGAAAGGTTGGAATTTTTGAACTTCGAACTTGAGGCTTGAAATGGGAAAAAAAGTCGGCATTACGACGGCATGGATTTGAACATTTGAAACTTTGAGTATAGGACTTGAATCTCGAATGATTGAACGTGGAATTTCAGGTTTGAATGAGTCGAAAAGTTGGCATTACGCCGGTCATGAGTTTGGACATTTGAACTTGAGGTTTTGAGATTGGAATTGGAAACTCGAACTTGAGTTTTGAAGACTTGAATGTTTGAACTAGAAAATCCGGCATGACGCCGTTGGATTTGGGTTTTGAATTTGAAATTTGAATTGGAAAGTCCGGCATTATGACGACGTTGGATTTGGACTTGAAAATTGAAACTCGGAAATTGAAGTTTTGACTAGAAAATTCGGCATTATGACGCCGTTGGATTTGGACTTGAAAATTGAAACTTGAGGTTTGAAGTTTGGACTAGAAAATCGGGCATTATGACGCCGTTGGATTTGGACTTGAAAATTAAAACTTGAGGTTTGAATTGGAAAATCCTGCATTATGACGCCGTTGGATTTGGACTTGAAAATTGAAACTCGGAATTTGAAGTTTGGACTAGAAAATCCGGCATTATGACGCCGTTGGATTGCATTTGAACTTGGAATGTTTGAAACTTGGAGTGGAAAATCTGGAATTATGACGTCGTTGGATTGAATTTTGAATTTGGAACTAGGACTCGAAAATCCGGCATTATGACGCCGTTGGATTGATTTTAAACTTGGCATTTGTGCGTGAGGCGTTTTTGAGGGTTTTGAATCAAATAGAGTGGCACTCCTAAGAGACCTTAAATCGGCGATTTAGATGCATGAGGTTTGAATGATGCTCCTAGGGGTTTGGTTTCCTAGTTGGAGACTAATTGGCTTTGGCAAAGCTAGAACTCGAGGTTAGCCATTCACGCGTGCAAAGACGCCCACACAATGCACAAGTAACACATTGTCACACTAATCATGAATATGAATGCGGCATGCAAAGTTCTCAACCTAAGATCGGTCTAAGTTTTGTATGATGCAAGTGGTCGGTTTTGGGTGTCAAAAGTTACTTGACTAAGAGACGGATCCGGCGACAACTTGCACATCCGCCTAAGGGACGTGTGTGTGGACAGACGGCCTCCATACTTGACATCGGGAATTTCAAGTAAATGCCAAGTTTCGGTAGGCGCGGAAATGTTCACACACTTTGGTCGGGAACCGTATGGAGAGACACCATTTCGTTGCCCCCGGGGCTAGCCCGAATGTAGAACACATCCGTTTGGGCAAGGTAGAAATTCGTTTTCCACAAATATGGTTTTCGAAAAATGCATGAAATGCCTAGAAATTGAAAATTGAAATCGTACTTGAATTTGTATTTGAAAAGCTCGTTTTTCGGCATTCGTTCTCGAGGTTTGGGAGCGTCCTTCAAGATTCAAAAACAGACTAACTCCCAACACGAAAAGTTGAGCAAAAGTGGGCAACAGGCCACTGTGAGCCACTGTCCTGGATGCAGGCAGCGGCGTTTGGCGCAGGTGGCTGCGCCTCGCGCCAGTGCTGGCATCCAGTACTTAAGCAGATCAGTGGCTTGCTGCTCGAAATCTGCTCGCATTTTCGAATTTGAAATTAGAAAAATCCCCAGTGGAGTCGCCAGAATTGTAAGGGTTTTTTTTGTAATAAAGAGGCTTTGAATTTCTCTTTCCCTACAAGGGGCGGTTTTTAGAAACCTTTGTATTTTTGGATCTTGAAGGAGTCGCCACCAAACATTGTTTAGGGGCTTGTTTGGAAAGACTGCAAATGACTCTATTAGGATAAGGCTTTGAATCTTCGAAACGGATGGGTGAGACCCGTGCACGGGAACGAGGTGCTTATTCCGCGAGCTTTAGAAATTATTCAAGTACGTGGCACATAGTTTAGACTATGTGGGTTTGAATTTAGGACAAATAGAATTTCTACTTTGTATGGTGGTCACTTTGGTTTAAAGTTAATTTAAGGGAACCTAAGATCGGTTTGTCCAAGAAATTATCTTTGTTAAGCGTGATATAACCTTGCATTTTGTTGTATTTAGCATGTGCGGTGATGAAAGCAATAAAGAAAATAGAGCAACATCACAATAGTAAATAAGTGCGGAATTAGTAAATACAAGAGCCCCTCTAGAAATGGACTAGGGAGTAGGTCCACATTGCCTAGAAGGACTAGGCAAGTAAAATTGCAGAATTGAAAGTGCGGAATTGAAATGCGATATTGAAAGGTGCATAATTGAAATTTTGGAATTGAAAGGTGCATAATTGAAAGGTGCATAATTGAAAGGTGCATAATTGAAATTGCAATATTGAAATTTGAACTTGGGCACATGAAATCCGAACGCCAAACGGCTACTTAAAAATAAGTGCGTCCGACACGAATTCAAAGCCAAAAATCTCAACTTGGGAGAAGTTGCTCACCCCAAAGTATCCTAGATTTTGCATATTGAACTTGAACTTGAAAGCTTGAAACTTGTCTAGGGGAATACAGTTAAACATAATAACATGTGCGGAACATGCCCCAAAGCCAGGAAACATGTATAAAGCACAGATTAAGAAAACTTACATTTGAAGCGTGTTTTCCACAATAATCTGTCAACGAACACGAACAAAGAACTCCACTTGTCGTTCCTCTACTTGGTTCATCGACACGATCAGATCCGTCTTGATAATCGTAACTTAGACAATTGATCAAGATACTTTGCTTTTGGGTAGAACTCACTTTGGAGGCACAGTGAGAATTAGGGTTCTCTGTGTCTCTAGGGTTTGAGTAATATGAATTGTGTGTATCTTGGAAACTAGGTTGTAAGGTTATATCATTAACCTTACTAACCGACCAAGCAAGAAGCAAGGCCGGCTAGCAAGCCGTACGAGCCAAGCAACGGACACACGCCCGCGTGCCCAGTGACACACTGCAGGCCGAAGCCCACAGCGCGCGCGCCGAGCAGCTGGGCCGTGGGCCTTGCTCGCTCGTCGCTGCTGTTGCGCTATTGCTTGCTGCTGCGTGCTCGCGCCCAATGGGCTTGCCTTGCTTGCCTTGGCTCGCGATCTTGCTGGCTCGTTGGGCCTTGCACGCTTACGTGTCAATATATTTCCGATATATTATTTATCGTTTCGTATACGACGAATCACCGTCGTACGATACGATTTATTTGTGTCGCCCAGCTTACGAATATTCGCGATACGATATACGATTCCGACAAAGGTCCTATCGTATAATACGTTTCCAACTAATTCCCGAAAAGCTATTAAACGAATTTCCGATTCATTTAATCCGGTGATCTGTTACGTGTCATTGGTGTGACCTTGTAGGTTCAGTCAAGAGTAAGTTGTGAGTTCAATATCCATTAGAACTCACTGATCGGAAGCATTGCTCCAGCTAGTTGTTCCTATCACTTGATCTCACTGAATTAATTGTTCGCAATTAATCTCAACCTTGGTATTAGACTTAATGCACCTTGGGTGAAGGACATATTTCCTTCAATCTCCCACTTGTCATTCAGACAAGTGTGCATCCACATTCCTTTGTCACTTAGTGTTACTTACTGAACATAAGGTAAGATCCAAGCCATCCTTATTAGGTCCAGAAGTGTTTCTCGGATTACAGAGTTCAACTGTCAAACTTTTGCAGAAGGTTAAGCCTAACCATTCTGAGCACGGCCATGCATTTTACAGTATCTAACTCTCCGAGAGGCCTTGTTACACAACAACACCATATCCTATCAAAGATAGGAGGACAATCCATTCTTGCAATCTATGAACACTCACTTTGATTCATAGTACGCTCAATAACTGCTTTTATAGCCTCCTTTTACGGTGCGACGTTTAGCTAGTATCAAAGCGAACTAATTCTCAAACGAGCAGACATAATTTCTCATGTTCTGAGGAACGGTTTCTAATCACCATTAATGAGAACTACCTATGACATGACTTTAATCTCTTAAAGCGTTCTCATGGTCAATAGGATACAAGATCCAATAAGTATCTATGCAAAAGATTCTGACATCCAGTCACTCTACTTCAAGAAACATAACTAAGTAATCTACTTGCAATCTATTCTTCATTAGTTATTGGTCGTCCACCTTTCAATGACCTGGATTAGGGATCCTTTGTGACTTCAATATTCAAGTTCACTTATGGGTGTTTCTTTGTCAAAGAATCCATCTTGACATCCCATTTGAATGATTTAAATCACATGGACTTATCATTTAATTCTAAACCACAATTAAATGAATATGAAATAAATAAATTTCATAAATATGAAATGGTTAAACCAATTGTTTTAAACATAGATCTAACAGATGTTCTAAAACAATACTTAGAAAATCAAAACCATTCTCCAACATGCTTGGTTCCCATGGTTGCTACATTTGCGTTGTTTTTCACTTGTGGCAACGGTTTAGTCAATGGATCCGCGACGTTGTCGTCAGTTCCAACCTTGCAAATCTCGATTTCCTTTCTTTCAACGATCTCTCGAAGTATGTGAAATCGCCGCAGTACGTGCTTGGACTTCTGGTAGCTCCAAGGCTCCTTTGCCTGGGCAATGGCTCCGCTATTGTCGCAATACAAAGCCACTGGTCCTTTAATGGAGGGGACAACACCAAGTTCTTCGATGAACTTCCGAATCCAAAGAGCTTCCTTTGCTGCTTCTGAGGCAGCAATGTACTCAGCTTCAGTTGTAGAATCCGCAATAGTGCTTTGCTTAGCACTTTTCCAGCTTACTGCTCCGCCGTTGAGGCAGAACACAAACCCAGACTGTGCTCTGAAATCATCTCTGTCGGTTTGAAAGCTTACGTCCGTATAGCCCTTAACAATCAACTCATCTGTACCACCATAAACCAGAAACTGATCCTTAGTCCATTTCAGGTACTTTAGGATGTTCTTGGCAGCAGTCCAATGCGCCTCACCTGTTCTCACTGGTACCTGCTCGTTGCACTGAGTGCGAACGAAACATCCGGCCTTGTACAAATCATAGCATACATGATGGATCCAATAGCCGAAGCGTATGGAATTCCACTCATCTTTGTACGCTCATCAGATGTTTTAGGACACTGATTCTTGCTTATATATACGCCATGTGACATGGGTAGATGGCCTCTCTTGGCTTCCATCATATTGAACTTAGCTAGCACTTTGTCAATGTAAGTGCTTTGGCTTAGTCCAATCATCCTCTTAGATCTATCCCTATAGATCTTGATGCCCAGTATGTACTGTGCCTCTCCTAAATCCTTCATTGAGAAACACTTCCCGAGCCAAGTCTTTACAGACTCCAACATAGGAATGTCGTTTCCAATAAGTAGTATGTCGTCAACATACAAGACTAGGAATGCAATTTTACTCCCACTGACCTTCTTGTATACACAAGATTCATCCTGATTCTTGATGAAGCCAAACTTATTGACTGCTTCATCAAATCGTTTATTCCAACTCCTTGATGCCAGCTTTAGTCCATAGATGGACTTCTTAAGCTTGCATACCTTTCCTTGGTTCTTTTGATCGACAAAACCCTCCGGCTGTGTCATGAACACAGTCTCTTCAAGAACACCGTTCAAGAAGGCAGTTTTGACATCCATTTGCCATATTTCATAGTCATGAAAAGCGACAATCGCAAGGATTATCCGAATAGACTTAAGCATCGCGAAGGTTTCATCGTAGTCAACGCCGTGAACTTTCCTGTAACCTTTTGCTACCAATCTAGCCTTGTATATGTATACAATTCCATCTTTGTCTTTCTTCAATTTGAAGACCCATTTGCATCCGATAGGTGTGAACCCATCCGGCAAATCAACCAAATCCCAGACTTGATTTTCAGACATGGAGTCTATTTCAGATTGCATGGGCTCTAACCATTTAATGGAGCTTGGGCTCGTCATAGCTTGCTTGTAAGTCAAAGATTCATCACTATCCAATATGAGAACGTCTAAGTTTTCAGTCAAGAGGACGCCTGTCCATCTGTCCGGCTGAAAAATAGTTCTATTTGACCTACGAGGGGCAACAACGTTTTGAGGAACTACTCCCACTGGCTCTTCTAAAGACCTTGGAGGTTCATCAACATTAACTGCTTCTAAAGAGTTATGAGTTCGTTTTTCGTCTCGAATCTCTTCGAGGTCTATTATTCTCCCACTTGTCAATTTGGAAATATGATTTCTTTCCAAAAAGACACCGTCACGGGCAACGAATACCTTGTTGTCTGACTTGTTGTAGAAATAATACCCCATAGTTTCTTTTGGATACCCAACGAAGAAACATTTGTCAGATTTAGATTGTAGCTTGTCGGAAATTAATCGTTTGACATATGCTTCGCAACCCCAAATCTTCAGAAAAGACAACTTTGGAAGTTTCCCAGTCCATAATTCGTTTGGAGTCTCTTCAACAGCTTTTGACGGAGCACGATTCAGTGTGAGTGCTGCAATTTGCAACGCATGTCCCCAGAACTATAAAGGAAGTTCGGCCTGACCCATCATTGACCTGACCATATCGAGTAAGGTCCTATTTCTCCGTTCCGACACTCTATTCCATTGAGGTGTCCCCGGAGCAGTCAATTCAGAAAGAATACCGCATTCTTTTAGATGGTCATCAAACTCGTGGCTAAGATATTCATCTCCTCGATCCGATCTTAGAGCTTTGATTTTCTTGCCATGTTGATTCTCTACTTCATTTTGAAATTCTCGGAATTTCTCAAACGATTCAGACTTGTGCTTCATTAAGTAAATATAGCCATATCTACTGAAGTCGTCCGTAAACGTTATGAAATAGCTGAACTCACCTCTAGCTTTCGTACTCAGAGGCCCACATACGTCCGTATGTATTAGCCCAAGTAGTTCGCTTGCTCTTTCTCCCACCTTTGAGAAAGGTTGCTTTGTCATTTTGCCAAGTAAACAAGATTCGCATTGATCAATCTTCTCTAAGTCGAATGATTCTAGAATTCCTTTCCGTTGAAGTAATTCCATGCGCTTTATGTTTATATGGCCTAATCGACAATGCCACGGAAATGTGAGATCCGAATCACCAGTTTTAGCCTTTTTGGTATTTATGTTATAAATGTGTTTGCTCGTATCTAGCACATAAAGACCGTTTTCTTGTTGTGCTGAACCATAAAACATTCCATTCAAAGAAAAAGAACAACTATTGTCTTTAAATTGAAAACTAAAACCTTTAGAATCCAAACTTGAAACGGAAATGATGTTTCTGGTGATACTAGGAACATAGTAACAGTTTTCTAGTTCCAAAACAAACCCACTAGGCAAAGAAATAAAATAAGATCCTACGGCTAATGCAGCAATCCGTGCTCCATTTCTTACGCGTAGATCCATCTCGCCTTTATCAAGCTTTCTACTTCTCCTTAGTCCCTGTGAATTGGAACATAAGTGTGAGTCACAACCAGTATCTAATACCCAAGAAGTAGAATTAGCAAGATTACAATGTATAACATACATGCCTGAAGTAGAAGCAACGTTCCCGTTCTTCTCATCTTCCTTCTTCTTCAAGCAATCTCTCTTCCAATGCCCCTTCTTCTTGCAGTAGAAGCATTCAGAGTCGGCAGGAGAACGAGTCGCCCTTTTCTGTTTACAAGAACCGGCGCCATTGGACTTGGATGAGGGCGAAGCCTTGCCCTTACCCTTCTTTCCCTTGTTCTTTCCTGATTTCTTGAAGTTCTTGCCCTTACGCACCATAAGCATATCATGCTTATTCTCTTCCTTGAGCGTCTTTTCAGCGGTTTTCAGCATACCGTGAAGCTCAGTAAGAGATTTCTCCATGCTGTTCATGTTGTAATTCAACTTGAACTGATCATAGCCATTATGAAACGAATGGAGAATGATGTCAATAGCCATTTCATTTGAGACGTCAGAATCTAGAGCTCTCATGTTCTCAAAGAGTCCAATCATTTTAAGAACATGTGCGCTCACTGGTTCTCCTTTCTTGAGCTTAGTCTCAAGGATCAACCTCTGAGTCTCGAATCTTTCGATTCTGGCTTGGTCCTGAAACATGTTCTTCAACTCCGGGATGATTTGGTAAGCATCCGAGTTAATGAACGTTTTCTGAAGTTCAGGGCTCATGGATGCAAGCATCACACATTTGACATCCCTGTTGGCCTGAATCCAACGATTAAGGGCAGCTTGAGTTACCTCCGGCCCAGCCTCTTGCGGTAACTCTTCCTCAAGGACATATTCTTTTTCCTCATGCATAAGAACTATTTGTAAGTTCCTTTGCCAGTCGAGGAAATTGTTGCCATTCAACTTCTCTTTGTCGAGAATTGAACGAAGATTGAAAGTGTTATTGTTCGCGGCCATTTGATTACTACAATCGAAAAGAATTTGCAATAAATAACCATTCATACAATTCAATAACTTTGAAATAAAAGCAAAAACATGCAATCATTAAAGCTATTAAAACATTTCATTCATGCAAAAAGTAAAAACATGGTCCAAAATGAATGAAACGATTCCAAGACCCCAAAAGTCCTAAATCCTTAAGCAGCTTTAGCATGTCTTAAGTAGTTTAAGATTTTAGGTAAGCAAAACCTATTGCTAGTAATCTCCAAATTACTCTTGGTTAATAAATTAGTGCCATAATTTATCCCATTGCCACAACTTAATGCCATTGTTGTTTGAGTTGCAACCACAATCAACGTGCTCCTTTAGGACGCCTTACCATCTAAGTTAACTAAAATAGCACCTCGCTTTAGCGTAAACCTACTTTCTTAGATCCCTAGATTTTTGTAAGTGTTGATTTGGAAGGCAATTTTTAAAACTCAATATTACTTGGACCTCGTTGTTTCTATGTTGGTTCGATTATTTAGTGAATTTAAAACTAATCGATTCATAGGAAACAACCTGTTCATGCAAATCATACATACATTCATACATTCACGCATAATATATATATTAAATTGCATAAATAATTGGTGATCTAGTATGGCCCAAAACTTCTTGTCTTGAAGCATCCAATCTTCATCACCTCCTTGTTAGCTTGGCATCGTCTTGAATCTTCGTTCAAATGCTAACTTAAAGTTCTAAACTTAGAAATACTTGAAAATAATAAAATTACATCAAAATTTCCATGGTACGCAGACCATATTTAAAACTTTACATTCAAAGATAGAACGGTGCGCAGACCGTATTTAACCATCCTAAATTGGCCATACTAGTCACTTGGAGTACCTGCATTGCATAAATATATATTCTACGCATTCACCCATTCGTATGCTAAAACGAATGGCCCATGTTAATATGAAATTATTTACGTGAATTAATTAAAATTCACGTTCACATAAACGCGTCCTAAAAGATTAATCAATTTTCAAATTATTAATCCTTACACTTTATTCTAATTAAAATTGAATTTAATTAAAATAATGCGACCTACGAAAATAATTAAAATAATTATTTCATTTTAATTTCATTTAGTGGCTCCCTCTCAAACCAATAATTATTTCGGATAATTAATTATGAAATATTAAATTAAAACTCGCGGCCCGGCACAAGCAAATAAAATATTAAATTAAATATCCCGTTAGCCCAAATTAATGCAAATATATGAAGCCCAACGAATTAAACGATTTAAAAAAAGTCCAATTGCTTGATTGGGCTAGGCTTGCGCCTAGCCCCGCCTCGCGTGAGGCCCAAGAGCACACGAGCAAGAGCTCGCGCACCGCGCCCCATCGCTCGCGCGCGCGCGTCCCCGCAGCGATGCTGCCCTGCGCTGCGTGTTGTGCATCGTGAGTGCTCGACGTCGCAAGGCTTGCGCCTCGCTTAGTCGCAGCCCCGCAAGCTACCTCGCCTGCCCTTCCTCGCCCAGCACGCACGAGGCACGCAGCATCGCTGCTGCTGCCCGTGTCGCATGGCTCGGTCGAGCACAATGGCCTCGTATGGCTCGACGAGCCATACTTCCACCATGCTCATGTTCGTGTTTTTGGTTCGTAAAACGGACCAACTTAATTAAAATTAAATTTAATTCACGAACTTGCATTAATTTTATTTTTCAAAAAAAGTTACGATTTAATTTTCGAAAAACAACGATTTTTAACGATTAAATAAACTTTAACGACAATCCAATTTCGTAAAATTAATAAATCAAGGGCTAAAAATATTCAAACTTTCAAGAACGATCGAATCAACTTTAAAGTTTGAACTATTATTTAATAAAATCCGAAACTTTATATCGTTCATTAACAATTAATTAAATTTCAGATTATTAATAATTTGGTTTAAGTGCGATTAAAAGTAACGAAACCAATCAAAATTTTAATCCAATAATTTTTTAAATTATCCACTGACCCATGAAATTATACCCCTTCCCCAATTAACCGAATTATTAAACCAAAATTAATTAAAATTCAATTAGGGTTGCAAATTTTACGAATTGGGGAAAGGAAAAATTAGGGTTTATACTTATCGGAAATATCTGAAAATTTTACCATAGATCTAGCATGTACCCAGAAACATTGTGTCAAAATTTCAAGCAATTCCGAGTAGTTTACGTAGACCTTTTAATTGAATTACTGTCCGACACTTTTAATTTTTAATGAAAAATTAACAAAAACGCCCAAAAAACGATACTTCGAGGCCCAAATTGAATTACTGTCCGACACTACATAAGGCTCATGATACCACTGTAGGGGAATACAGTTAAACATAATAACATGTGCGGAACAATCCCCAAAGCCAAGAAACATGTATAAAGCACAGATTAAGCAAACTAACATTCGAAGCGTGTTTTCCACAATAATCTGTCAACGAACACGAACAAAGAACTCCACTTGTCGTTCCTCTACTTGGTTCACCGACACGATCAGATCCGTCTTGATAATCATAGCTTAGACGATTGATCAAGATACTTTGCTTTTGGGAAGAACTCACTTTGGAGGCATAGAGAGAATTAGGGTTCTCTGTGTCTCTAGGGTTTGAGTAATATGAATTGTGTGTATGTTGGAAACTAGGTTGTAAGGTTATATCATTAACCTTACTAACCGACCAAGCAAGAAGCAAGGCCGGCTAGCAAGCCGTGCGAGCCAAACAACGGACACACGCCCGCGTGCCCAGCGACACAATGCAGGCCGAAGCCCACAGCGCGCGCCGAGCAGCTGGGCCGTGGGCCTTGCTCGCTCGTCGCTGCTGTTGCGCTATTGCTTGCTGCTGCGTGCTCGCGCCCAATGGGCTTGCCTTGCTTGCCTTGGCTCGCGAGCTTGCTGGCTCGTTGGGCCTTGCACGCTTACGTGCTTGGCTCGACGGGCCGGCAACTCCGATGCCCTTCGTATTCGCGATTTAATATATTTCCGATATATTATTTATCGTTTCGTATACGACGAACCACCGTCGTACGATACGATTTATTCGTGTCACCCAGCTTACGAATATTCGCGATACGATATACGATTCCGACAAAGGTCGTATCGTATAATACGTTTCCAACTAATTCCCGAAAAGATATTAAATGAATTTCCGATTCATTTAATCCGGTGATCTGTTACGTGTCCTTGGTGTGACCTTGTAGGTTCAGTCAAGAGTAAGTTGTGAGTTCAATATCCATTAGAACTCACTGATCAGAAGCAGTGCTCCAGCTAGCTGTTCCGATCACTTGATCTCACTGAATTAATTGTTCGCAATTAATCTGAACCTTGGTATTAGACTTAATGCACCTTTGGTGAAGGACATATTTCCTTCAACTTGAAATATTGAACTTGAAATACTTGAACTTGAACTTGAAATTTTAAACTTAAGAGACTTGAATCTCAAAGATCGGGCCTTTTAATGTTGAAAAGGTTAGCTCTTTGATGTGCTCTTACTTTGAAAGGATCCTAGTTTAGGGAAGTAGTCATGAGCAACCCTAAACATTGTTGGATCTTGAAACTTGAAAACTTGAACTTGTATATTGAAAAATGGAGTCTTGAATCTCAAAGAATAAACCTTTAAAAGTTAGAAAGGCATCATCTTTGATTACTCCATATTTGAAAAATGATTCTAATTCAAAGAAGTGATTACAAACAACTTTGAACATCCTTGAATCTTGAAAGTTTGCATTTTTGTATTTTGAAAAGTTTGGATTTTGAAAAGATGTATGATTGTTGCAAGTGACATTTTTAAGAGTAAAAATGCCAACTTACTAATCATTTTGAAATAGAAAATCAAGACAACATTGAATAGATTAAGGTTGGGATTCAGAATTACCTACTTAGGTTTAGGCAAGCTTTCCGATTAGAACTCCCAATTGCTTAAAGCTTGAGGATTGTATGGTGTTTTTTGGAGGATTTTGTATTGATTTTTGTATTGAATTTTGAGGTGCAATTTTTGTATTACGACGTTATGTGTCGATTTTGCCTCCCTAAACTGCTCAGAATTAGGGGTATTTATAGGTGGATTTGCTGCTAAACGCCAGCCATTGCCAGCGCAGCACGCAGCTGGCAGCGCAGGGCGCTGGTGACTTGGCAAGGATGCTGCCAAAACAAGGACGCGGGCTCCGTCCTTGCTTTGTCTTGTATTGATGTACCTTCGTACTATTTGTACGAAGTTTGGCGTGTAGTGTTTTCTTGGGGCTTATGACTTGATTTTGCGTCTAAAAACAAGCCGTTTCGGGTTTTGAATT
This sequence comes from Spinacia oleracea, assembly GCF_020520425.1. Classification (NCBI taxonomy): domain Eukaryota; kingdom Viridiplantae; phylum Streptophyta; class Magnoliopsida; order Caryophyllales; family Amaranthaceae; genus Spinacia; species Spinacia oleracea. Next base: position 112,671,884 of record NC_079490.1, read on the forward strand.
TCGGTTTTACGGGACGAGGCCCGGCTTGCTCGGTTTTGTGGGTCAGCGCCCGAATTTGACTTGCCTTATATGATTTTGAGTGGAAAAGGCCTTGTAAAACCAATGGGATAGCCCATTGGGTGAGATTGTACTTGGATTTTGAAATTGGTTTTGGAATTTGTATTTTGTACCGAGTTCCGGAATGGGAATGGCCTCAGGGATTTGACTTTGGCTCTTGGATTTTGGACATGCTTTTAGCAATTGGAATTTCCGCACGGAGTTACTCCAACTACCTAACAAGGATAATGGTATCGTCATCATCCCAATGGGGAGACACAAATTAGGTGTCTACAGCTAGACATCCCGTACTATAGCATAATAATAATAACTTGCATGCACAATACTCATACATGCAAACCAACTTGAACAACATGCTTGACATAATTCAACGATTATAAAACTCCATAACATGATAGTTCAATAGGATCTATAAAGCATAATTCAATTCATAACATGGTCGTTCACATAGATTCAATAATAATAATAACCACATGCTTGTCTACACATCAAACATGAATTCCCAACATATAACTTCACATGATTCGCATTCAATACACTTCACAAAGTCCTCAAGGGATGGGTGGTCACCCTAGTCTTGTACGTACCTGGAATACCTAAGTACGGGGGTCACTGTGCGAATCACGACTCACTAGAAATCAACTCCTATAAACACAAAGGAGAAACTAAATTATTAATCATGTTTACTAAATTTCCAGCAACTATTTAAGAAACTAAAACCCTTAGTTTAATTAGAAATTAATCGTTATTCGTTAATTTAATAGTCTCAAATAGTCAACTCAAGTCCTAGCATAAAAGCATTGACTTTTTAGCTTCAAAACCATTAAAAATCAACTTTTTAAAGCTTATAAACAATCTGAAAATTTAAGTTGATTCCCATAATTTAAATTGTCATTAAATTATGTGAATCAATCGCCTAATCAATTGGAATTAAAACCCTAATAATAGGTCATCATAAAAACCATGTTTTGACCTTAAAAATTGACACTTTATCAATTCATTAAATCTGAAAATAATAATTTCAATCATCAAAATCAATCTCTTTAATTTAAATACGAAAATAATAAAATACGGTGTTCGTAACCGTTCCAATCAATTTAAATAACCCAAATAATTAAATAATCATAATAATGTAAACAATTTAAAAACTGAAAATTAAAGTTTAAAAAGTATACAATTGATTATCACCAATCAACAACACACACACACACACAACAATTGATGTGTTGTGTGTGTGGGGCATCGAGCAACAACAACAATAGCACCACGCCGCACAGCAGCACGCGGGCAGGCACGCAACTGCGCAGCGACGCAGCGAGGGGCGAGAGAGGGAGTGAGCGCTGGGCGCTGGGGCACTCGACACAGCATCAGCGAGCACGAGGCTCTGCGGGCTGCGGGGCGAGACGAGGAAGAGAGTTCGGGCACGCAGAGTGCAAGGCCACAACAGCAGCAGGGACGCGAGTGCTATGTTGCGGCTGCGAGGCAAGGCGAGGGAGAGGGTGCGCGCGCGAGGCTGGCTGGGCACACTCGTGCCTTGGGCTGCAAGCAAAGGGCTGGCGGAAGAGGGGTGTGAGGGTGCCGCAAGGAGAGAGAAAAAGAGGAGTGAGAGGGATTGCTGAAAATTTTGTGAGGGTTTAATGATAGGGTGTATTTATAGTTTTTCTCTCCGACATGGGCTAGGTTTTGGTAGTTTGAGTTGGGCTTAATTCGGGGCTTAACTAAAATTAATCCTTGCAAGCTTTGTTGGGTTTGATCATGGAAATTTAACTGGGGTTTAATTAAATTAAATTCGTTTTTATAATTCGACCCGAGAAATCCCGATTAAATAAATTCTTTGAATTTATTTAATAAAAATACGGTTTTCGTAATTAATTAATAATTAAATTAATTAAAAATAAAATGCATTTAATTCTCATTAAATGGAATTAAATTTATAAAAATACTTTATAAATATGACCAAAATACTTTATAAATATAATAAAATATATTTATAATTATAGAAAAATACGAGGTATTACAGGTGCCATTCCATTTGATTCAAAAATCGAATCCAACAGCGTTATAATGCCGGATTTCCAAGTTAAATTTCTAAATCCAAATTTCAAAATCCAACGGCTTTATGATGCCGTATTTCCTAGTCAAATTTTCAAATCCAAGTTCCAAAAATCCAAACGGCGTCGTAATGCCGAATTTTCAAGTCAAACTTTCAAAGTCCAAGATCCCAAGTTCAAATGTCCAAATCCATGATGGCGTAATGTCGGATTTTCAAATTCCAAAACCTTCAAATTTCAAATTCAAATTTTCAAGGTTTGATCTTCTATACAAAAAGATTCCCTTTTCAAATTCCAAATTCAAGTTTAAAATTAAATTCAAGTTTCAAATTCAATTTCAAGTTACAAAGATCTTCTCCCACCATTAATCTCAAATACAAGTTCAAAAACAATTTCAATGGGTTGAAATCCCCTAGAAATAATACAAATTAAATTCCAATGGGTTGAAAATCCCTTGAAATAATTCGAACCCCATACAAATTATAATTCAAATAAAAACACTTCCAATGGATTGAAAAACCCTAGGAAAAATACAAAATCCAAAAACTACCGTTGGGTTGAAAATCCCTAGAAATAATACAAAATTCCAATGGGTTGAAAATCCCTAGAAATAATGCAAAATTCAATCTCCTCCAACGGGTTGAAATTCCCCTAAAATAGTCCAAGTTCTATTGTCGGGTTGAAATCCCCATAAAATAATCCAAGTTCTACTGTCGGATTGAAATTCGCCTGAAATATTCCAAGTTCAAATGTCGGGTTGAAATTCCCCTGAGATATTCCAAGTTCAAATGTCGGGTTTAAATTCCTCTAAAATATTCCAAGTTCTATTGTCGGGTTGAAATTCCCCTAAAATATTCCAAGTTCTATTGTTGGTTTGAAATTCACCTAAAATATTCCAAGTTCTAATGTCGGGTTGAAATCCCCCTAAAATATTTCAAATTCTATTGTTGGGTTGAAACTCACCTAAAATATTCCAAGTTCTAATGTCAGGTTGAAATCCCCCTAAAATATTTCAAATTCTTATTCAAAAGAATGTAGCCTTCACAAAAGAATGAAGCTCATCTACAAACATTTCCAACGGGTTGGAAATCCCGATCCAAGTACAAATTTGAATGGGTTGAAATTCCTCTGAAACATTTACAACGGGTTTCAAATCCCGATACAAGTACAAATCCAATGGGTTGAAATTGCTCTAAAATTGTTCCAACGCGTTGCAACTCCAGGAACAAATTTCCATATTCAAATGGGTTGAGGTTCCCTCCAAAATACATCAAATACAAATTTTCGAAAGGGTTGAAATCCCCAAAATATCTGCAAATACAAAATCCAAAAATCCCAAGTTTAGTGGAGTGGTACTTAGAGGTTTTCTAGTTTAAAGCATGCATTTGTATTTCATGTGTCCATTGTCTATGTCTTTAGTGGTCATGAGCCGTGTCTTCTGCATTTTTTCAAGTCGAAAGTGCACGTCAATGTGTCTAGGCTTCAAGAAACACTTTGGCTTCAGCAACAAAGAGAAAGGTTGGGTTAAGCTCCACTAGTCCTTGCATCTACATCAATATCAAGCAACAATGGCAACGGTTGAGCAGTTCCATGAACTCATGGAGGCAGTAGCCAAAATCACCACCATGTTCGAAGAGTTCGATACCCGTTTAAGCGTAGTTGAGGATGAGCATTCCTTGACAAATATTACAAAGAAGATTGAGGGCATGGTGAAAAAGGTCACCCACAATGAGCACTACTTTGATACCTCTACAAATGATATATTCAAGGGGAAGGTAAACTTCCCTGAAGATTTCTCCTCCAATGACATTCCCAAGTTCAAGACAATTGACAATCCTAAATACCATCTTTGAAACTTTCAAGTTGTGATGACCATCAAGGGGTTTGATCCTGAACTCTACCTAGTTGTGTTCCCCATGTCACTAAAGCAAGCGTGTCAAAAGTGGTTCTACTCTCTCATAAACAAAGACACCAATACTTGGGAAGGTGTCGCTCAAGAATTCATGAGCCAGTACAAGCCTAACATTGAACTTCAAACCACTCTACGTGAGTTAGAAGTGCTCCGACAGGGCACTCAAGAAAGGTTCACCACCTACCTCAACAAGTGGAGAAAGGTTGCTTCCGAAATGATATCAAGACCTTCAGAGAAGCAGCTAGTCAAAACATTCAGTCCAAGTCTCTTTCCAAAGTACAAGAATTACATAGTGTACTTGGGCCTCGAGACGTTTGAACGGCCTACGACATTGGGGTCGATATCGAAGATGACCAAGAGGTCGGGACTGACACCGAAGAGGACCTATACAATGATGATCAACTCAATGATGACCCGGCAAACGAGCCAGAGGAAATTTAGACTGATGGTTCCTACAATGATGATGACTGAAAAAGCCGCAAGCGCGCAAACTCGAGTCTAGCTCAGGTTTCTATGTCTTTTTCTATGATTCTCTATGCTTACTCTGCAAGTCTAGAATTAAGGACCTCCATGTATGAATTTTCAATTTCCATTCAATAACATGAGAATTTATTAACTAACTTGACCGTCTTTACAAAAAAAAGGGCATGTGTTCAAAAGAACTTTCAAAAGGGCTCGAAGTTTTGCAATTGATTCAAGGCACCGGAACGCCAATAATATGCGGCCAACCCAAAACCATCAAAAAGCACCTTTCAAATACAAACTGGGAATTCACTCCTTCTTTTCAAAATCAACCATACAAAAAGATTTACAAAACATCATTACAAAAAGGCCTTACAAAAATCCTTTATGTTTAACCTACCCTATCCGTGGGATGAGAAGAAGAATTGCAACATAAAGTTCAAGAATCCAAGCATTCAACATTCACAGTTCAAAAGTGCCAAAGTAGAAGAGGCACGCGTACAAGATTCAAAATTTCCAAAACCTAAGGAGGCAAGCATTCAAGTTACAAATTGCCAAAAACTGAAGTGGCAAGCATACAAGATTCAAATTGCCAAAAACAGAAGAGGCAAGCATTCAAGGATCAATTTTCAACAATCAAGTTTCAAAGTTCAATGTTCAAGGATCCAAGTGCCAGAACCTAACATGGCAATATCCAAGATCAAAGAATCAAAATCAAGTCTGGGGCGAGAACCTGAAACTCTATCCCATCCATCTTTCATAATCTAGCCTGGTAACAACCCTCCAAAGCTGAATTGAGGTGTCCAATCATAGGTGTCGGAATCAATTGCGAAATTTCGAAAACCAAGAACTACGTACGACCTGATTCCACCATGGATACGTAGGCAACCTCTCGCAGGGCACGACCACTTCAATTCCAAAGAGCATTTTTTAAACTACAAATTTCAATTTGAAAAAATCAATTTCAAAATTCAAAGATTAAAAAGTTTCAAGAATAGATAAGTCGCACATAAGGAAATAATATGATTATTGTGCGCCGCATATGAAGAAAGAACATGATGATTATGCGAAACACTATCATTCAAAGGTTTTCCAATGCTCATCGCTTAACCATTAGAGCTAGACTGCGGGCTTAAACCCGCATCATGGCCTACCCAGCCTCGTGAGCCAATCCATCATGGCTCACCTTTTTAAAATTCAATTTTCCTAACTCAAATTCAAAACCTTTTGCATCCAACTTTAGTATCATCAATTGTATTTAACACTTCACCACTAGTAGAAAAAATGTCATTTGCATCGCGCGTAAAAGGGGCTTTTTGCAGCGTTTTTGGTCGTTGCAATTGTGATGGTTGCAAATACGCCTTCTTTTTTGCAGGGACCAAAAATCACTGCAGAAACTTGAATATTTGCAGCTCACATTGCTCAAAGCTCGCTGGAAAATGTACTTTATTACAGCCTTTTCTACCTGACGTGCGGTGTAAATAATGCTTCCAGGGGGCAAAAAAATAACATTATTTACAACTTTTCCTACTAAGGCAGGCGTTGCAAATAATGCATATTTATTATAAAAAAAATTGCATCTACAGGAAAGCTGCCATACGTTAACAAATCAATAATAATTAACAAAATCCATATGTTATTATAACCTACAAAAACATCCACAAATATGAAGGAAATAATGCCCTAGCTTGGTCCAAGTATGCATTTAATGCTAAGTCTAATAAATGCGGTTCAGTATTAATTAACAAGTTAATAATTCTGTGAGATCAAGTGAACTGAATGCCTAGCTAGAGGCCACTTCATTTCAAGTGGAATTAATAATATTAATCCACAACTTACTCTTGACTGAACCCGTAGGGTCACACAAATAGTACGTGAACGGATCAAGTATTTAAGTGAATATATTAATCATTAAGTACTCCATTTATGATCATTCGGAAATGACGGTTCTCAGTTCCAGTGGAAGGTGAATTCGTCAAAAGGCAAAGTAAAGAATATTTCGGAAATGAAGATATTGCCGGAAACGAAAATATGGTTCATAAGGGAAATATAAATATTATCCAAGTCGTAAATGTTGCCGGAAACGGAAACATGGTTCGTATCGGAAAATATGATCGGAAATAGAAATATTGCCGGAATCGAAAATATTGCCGGAAACGGAAGTATTACCGGAATCGAAAATATTGTTGGAAAAGGAAATTATTTCCGGAATCGGAAATATTAACGGAAACGTAAATATTTGTTCGAAATGGAAATGGATTCCGGAATCGGAAAACGAATCTGAAGCTCGACGAGTGAAAACACAGCAAGCGAGTTGGCCCATCGCTCGACAAGCAAAGGCCGAGCGCATAGCGCTGAGCACGAAGCCCAGCGCCAGCACCCAACCGATGGGCCAGGAAGCACAGTGGGACGCAAGCAGCAAGCAAGGCAGTAGCAGCGATGCAGCCCACCAAGGCAAGGCTGCAGCGCGCTGGGCCTTTGGCCAGCTGCGGCTGCGGCTGGGCCTAGGCAGGCACGCGCACCAACATGGCCCATCATGGCTACGTTGGTTGCTTCGTCTTGGGCTCCAAGAAAAGTCCGATTACTTAGTTGCCAAGTAACTTTGGGATTAAATATTAGTTTTCCTAGTCCTACAAGAATTGGTTTCATTAAGAGTTTAATTAATTTTACCAATTCTAATTGGATAAGAATTTCAATCCTAGTAGGGTTGGTAATTCTTTTCCTAGTAAGATTCAAACCCCTTATTTCCTACCCTATAAATATGAGGCTAAGCCCTCATAATTGTACACATCAAAACATAGAAAATCATATTCTTTACTTACTTTGTGTTCAAGGGAGAACATAATATGGCCTAGCCCGAATACATAAAACCTTAAGTAATTATAAAATCCTAGTTGGTTGAACCTAAGGCGGGTCCGAATGTGCTGTGGACTTTCTACGGAGGGGAAACGTTTGGGGCTCTAAAGACTTGTTCTTGTTCGGTTCGGGAGCAGCTAGGGAAGGCAAGCATCACATTGTATGTAACCTAAATTATGCTAATTGACTATGTGGCAATTAATTTGGATTCTGGCTTTATGGTTTTTCCGCATGAATTATATTATTGTATTATTCATAACCTAACAGTGGTATCACGAGCCTCTAATTAATTCCCTTATCAATTATAGTTAAAATGGATTAAATTTTATAAATTTACAATGAATTAAAGGGGTGATTAATTTTGTGGATGTAATTGATTGCAAATTCGTGCGATTATTTGATTATATGTTCGCAGGATTTTTCGGCAATTTTGTCAATAAGGGTCGAAATCTTATGTTTTTATAGTGAATTTCGCATGTAAACGACGTTTTAAAATTTTGACAAAAATCAAAGATTTGATGCCGAACCTAGAACTACCAAATTCGAAGCCTAACTATGACCTTTCGGAGGTTTTAGTTTTTCGAATGCAAAATTTGTAACTTTTATGATGTTAAATTAAATATTTGCGAATCTTGTATGTAAATCTTGAATCTATGATTGACCTACTTTATATGTTTAACAATTTTAAGGTCTAATTTTGTTAATTATACAACTTAATTTGTAATTATAATTAATTTGTTGAATTTCAAATAATTTAGAATTTGTTTTGATTTTCATAATTAATTGATAATTTAATTAGGATCCTATGATTAAAAACCACCATAAAATTTGTTAAAATTGAAATATTTTAAAAAAATTTGACCTGGATTTTATTCCCTAAGAAAATATGTAATCGGAAATTAATTTAAATAATAAATTTTCAATTTTTCTCCTAAATTTATTGAAATTAATATGAATTATTAATTTGTCGTTAAATTTAAATATAAAGTTTTGATTTTTTAAAAATCGTTCACAAAATTGCACGCACGAAGCAATGGAAGCTGAGTGTTACCCTTAAGGGGTGTTGCATTGTGCGGGCTTGCGACGACGAGCAAGGGAGCTCGTCGCCCATGCGGTACAAGGCAGTGAGCAATGCACGAGCCACGCACGCGGGGGACAACCCCTGTGCAGTGTGTGCTGTGCGGAGTGATCGAGCAAGGCGAAGGGGCAACGATGCACATGCCCAGCAATGCTAGCGTTGAGGCAACGTACCATGGCTTTCGAGCCGTGCACGTCTGCCAGCCCGTGTTGTGCCCAGCAGCGATGGCGACGAGGCATCGTTGGATTCCCTCGTGCCATGCGCGCAAAGCAAGCAAGGCGCAGCAGCAGCCAACGATGGCGTCGATCCAATGGGTGCTGCCGAGGGCTTGGCTGTGCGATGGCCTCGGCCATGCGTGCAGTCAGCTCTTGCAACGCTGCAAGCCTTGGCGAGGCATGGGCCTTGCGCCCATGTGCCTTTCCTTGGCCGATTAACTTGTTTCGTTTTGCTTTTTAATTTTCGGTTGAAAACGATTTTAATTAAATTTAATTTCGTAATTTAATTTTTCTCGGAATTTTATTTTGATTAATTTAATTATTATAATTTTTTTATACTAATTATTTTAATAAAATTAAAACCTTGGTAAAATTATAATTAATTAATTTTAATCAACTGAAAATAATATAAAGGGATTTAAAATTATTTTATATGAGCTTTAAATTTTAATTAAATTTGTATGTTTCTGGTTGGACTAGGAAATACAATTTTATGTTAAAATTTTTAAAGCATGTAAATTCTTGGTTTTAGTGGGAGCTTTTAGTCATCAAACTCTTGATTAGGTCTTTATTCCTTTAAGGTTAAAACAACTCGATTAGAACTAATAAGGTTGAATAATTTGTAGATTGTTGGAACCTTTGATTAGTTGCTGCAAATGTTTATGTGATCCATGATATTTTTCTAATAACTTGCTATGTGGGCCATTCATTGATAAATGAATGGATGAATGGCATATTGTAAATGTACTGTTTTGCAGGTTGTGGAAAGTGACTAGTATGGCCCAAATAGGATAGTAAATATGGTCTGCGTACCATTAATTTGAATGTAAAATTGGTCTTATGCACCAAAGTTTTATTTAAATATGGTCTGCGTATCATCAAATAGTTGTAATTATTTTTAATTATAGCATATCCTATTTGAAGAAAATGGCACCTCCCATGGTGAAATTCAAGACGGAGTTCGAAGTTGAAGCTTCAATTTGAAGTCGAGCCATACTAGATCACATTTAAATCTTATGCATGTTATAAGTTATTTATTGCTTTAAATATGTCTTAATAATGCATGAGATTGTGGCTTTATTATGTTGCATGATTAAGGATTTTAGTTCACTTAAAATCTAACCAATATAGTAAGAGCCCTAAGTTCCAAACTTTGAAAATTGAGTTAAAAGGTGTCATTCCAAAATAACGCTTACTTGGATAACCTTTACATCAATCTAGTAATAGTTTTCCGCCATAGCGAGGTGTTACTTATTGATTCTAAAGGGGTAAGGTACACAAGTAATTGTGAGTACATGTTAGTTTTGGTAAAACTCAACGATATAAGTAAGGAGTCCTTTTATGTCGTGGCAAATGAGATAGGTGTAGACACCTAAATCGTGTCTCCCCTTTGGGATGATGACCATACTATTATCCTTGCTAGGTGGTTGGAACAACTCCGTGCGGAAGTCCCAATTGCTAAAACATATTCCAAAGTCCAAAATCCAAAATCCAATCCCCAATACCATTCCCATTACGGAACTCGGTAAAAATTAAATTCCCAAAAATCAATATCAAAATACAAACACAATCTCACCCAATGGACCTCTCCATTGGTTTTACAAGACCTTTTCTAGTTAAAATGACACTAAGCAATCCAAATTCAAGCGCCGACCCACAAAATCGAGCAAGCCGGGCCTCGCCCCGTAAAACCAAATTCAAAAACCCGAAAACAACTAGTTTTTAGTCGCAAAATCAAAGCCTTAATCATTAAGCAAATTCTACGTGCCAAAGTTAGTACATTTCGTACAATGGTACATTCACAAATGCCTTGGCGTTTCCTGTGCCACGTCAGCGGCGCCAGGCGCCAGAGCCTGCGCTGGCCGCAGCTGGCACTTGGCGTTTAGCCATCCAATTTTCTATTTAAACCCTGATTTCCAAGCATTTTAGGGCACCAAATTACAATCAGAACATCGTCATTCTGAAATTCCCCCTCAAAAATCAAATACAAAAACTTCAAACTCTCATACAAATCTCAAGTGTTTAAGCATTTGGGTGCTCCAAGAGGAATTCTAACCTAAACCTAACTAAGTAATTCCGAATCCCAATCCTAATCTACTATGTGTTCTACAATTTCTCTTTCAAAATGATTAGGAAAGTTGCCACTTTTGCTCTCAAAAGTGTCACTTACAACAATCACATATTTTTACAAAATCAACACTTTCTATGATTCAAATACAAAGTTTTGGATTCCATGATGTTGAAGGTTGTGTTTAATCACTTCCTTAAACTAGAATCATTTTCAAAATATGGAGTAATCAGAGGTGAGGCCTTTTTAACATTTAAAGGTCTAATATTTGACATTCAAGACTCCTCATTTCAATATTCAAGTACAAGTTTCATTTTCAAGATTCTATGATGTTTAAGGTTGTTTGTAATCACTTCCTTAAACTAGAATCATTTCAAGTTATGGAGCACATCAAAGGTGAAACCTTTTTAACATTAAAAGGTCTAATCTTTGAGATTTAAGACTCCTCATTTTAATGTTCAAGTGCAAGTTTCATCTTCAAGATTCTATGATGTTTAAGGTTGTTTGTAATCACTTCCTTAAACTAGAATCATTTCAAGTTATGGAGCATATCAAAGATGAAACCTTTTTAACATTAAAAGGTCTAATCTTTTAGATTAAAGACTCCTAAGTTCAATGTTCAAGTTCAATATTCAAGTTCAATATTCAAGATTCAATATTTTAAGTTCAATTTCTATACCCAAAATCTAAGATAATTTTGGATGAGCAATTTGTCCTAAATTTGAGATTTTTAGACTTGAATCCGTGTCGGACGCACTTATTATTAAGTAGTCGTTTAGCGTTCGGATCTCAAATACAATAGTTCAATTTCAATATCGCAATTTCAATATCGTCATTTCAATATCGCAATTTCAATAACGCATTTCAATATCGCACCTTTCAATATTACACTTCAATTTCGCACCTTTATTATTTGCTATTTCATTTCTGCGTTCTTTACTCATCTCACTTTGAAATGTTGTGGTTGTGTACGCACTTTCGATAGTTCCTTTATTTATTGTGATGTTGCTTTATTTGTTTATTGCTTTAATCACCACACATGCTAAATACAAAAAAATGCAAAGTTACACCACGCTTAACAAAGATAATTTCTTGGACAAACCGGCCTTAGGTTCCTGTAAGGGGTGTTTTTTTGCGTATGTATTGCAATTCCCTACAGGGGGGGCGGTTTTTAGAAACCATCGTACTTTTGTACCTCGAAGGAGTCGCCACCAAACATTGTTTAGGGTCTTGTTTGGAAACACCGCAAATGACTCTATTAGGATAAGACTTGAATCTTCGAAGCGAATGGTTGAGATCCGGGCACGGGAACGAGATGCTTATTCCGCGAGCTTTAGAAATTATTCTAGTACGTGACATAGCATTTTCGAAAATACCCTAGTTTAGACTATGTGGGTTTGAATTTAGAGCAAATAGAATCTCTACTTTGTATGGTGGTCACTTTGCATTAAAGTTAATTTAAGGGAACCTAAGATCGGTTTGTCGAAGAAATTATCTTTCTTAAGCGTGATGTAACCTTGTATTTTGTTGTATTTAGCATGTGCGGTGATGAAAGCAATAAAGCAAATAAAGCAACATCACAATAGCAAATAAGTGCGGAATTAGTAAATACAAGACCCCCTAGAGACGGACTAGGGAGTAGGTCCACATTGCCTAGAAGGACTAGGCAAGTAAAGATGCGGAATTGAAATGCGGAATTGAAAGTGCGATATTGAAATTGCGGAATTGAAAGTGCGATATTGAAATTGCGGAATTGAAAGGTGCATAATTGAAATTGCAATATTGAAAGGTGCATAATTGAAATTGCGATATTGAAATTTGTACTTGGGCACATTAGATTCGAACGCCAAGCGGCTCCTTAAAAATAAGTGCGCCCGACACGAATTCAAAGCCAAAAATCACAACTTGGGAGAAGTTACTCATCCCAAAGTATCCTAGATTTTGCATATAGAACTTGAACTTGAAATTTGGAACTTGAAATATTGAACTTGAAATATTTGAACTTGAACTTGAAATATTGAACTTGTACTTGAAATATTGAAACTTAAGAGACTTGAATCTCAAAGATCAGGCCTTTTAATGTTGAAAAGGTTAGATCTTTGATGTGCTCTTATTTTGAAAGGATCCTAGTTTAGGGAAGTAGTCATGAGCAACCCTAAACATTGTGGGATCTGATGAGCGGCATTTATGTCGCTCTAAGCCTAGGATTTTATAGAATTTTATTAAGCTTTTTGATAGTTTTGCGTAGTTTTGTTGCATTTTTATCCCCTTATTCCATCTTTGTACTTTTCAGGTAAAAATGTTGAAAATGATGGAAAATAGCTGAGAATTGCTCAAACAGGGCCCGTGGGATCGCACGGGATTTATGTGCGTTCGCACGGGTCAGCAAAGTTGCCTCCAAAGTCAAGCAGGTTCGTGTGCTCGTGCCCCAGAAGTGTGCGTTCGCACAAATTTGGAAAATCGATGCAGGAACTATATGAGAATTTGTGCGATCGCATCACAGAGGAGCTCGTTCGCACAATCTGGAAAATCAATGCAGGAATTATGAGTGATTTTGTGCGATCGCACCACAGAGGAGCCCGCTCGCACGGAATTTTGGTGGGCTCGCACTGAATTCCTGTGCGAGCACAGGAGGATGTATGAAGATTTGGCCAAGTCATAACCGTGCGATCGCACGGTTGCTGAGCACGATCGCACGGCACGAAGGAGGAGAATCATCGCTGAGCTCGTTCGCATGGATCACAGCACGATCGCACTGGTGCGATCGCAGCTGGGTATGCCCGTTCGCACAGCTGCGCGGGATTCAGTTTTCGAGTTTAAATCTCTTATTTTCGGGGTTTAGTATAAATAGAATTTTCTTTATTTTCATTAACAATTAATTTCAGAAATAGATTTTAGGAGGTTTTTAGATATTTTGCTCTTCAAGCTAGTGTTCTAGAGAGAGAAACTCATTGATTTTCAAGCTTCAATTCTGTAATTCCTTCAACTCTTCTCTTTTTCTTGCAATTTAATTCTTAGTTTCTTAATTCTTGCTCTTGCTTTGTTGTTGATTGTTCTTCAATTCCTTAATTTCTTGAATTCTTTATTTCATTGATTGAAGTTACTTTGATTTCCAATTTGTGATTTGATTGTGCAATTGAACTCTTAATTCTCTTCTCCTACTCCTTTAATATCATGCTTGCAAGCTTATTCTTAATGGATTGCTTGATTTCTAGAATGACTAGTGAGTAGAATTAGGTTAGGGTAAGGGGAGAATCTAGGGGCTTAATTAGGGGAAATTGTTGGTTGATTCATGTGATTAAATATGATTTGATGATAGGATATCCGTGCTAGTTGAGTGGTAGTTGCAAATGCTATTCGATTAGAGTCACGTGGAACCATAGGATAGGTTTGGCGAGAGATTGTGGGCCTATCTTATGTGATCAAATGGCGGTGCCTATTATATGCTGGTTAGTTTAATCTAGGATTAGGAGAAAACTCTTCCGTTTAGACGCTTAGCGTTCCTTATCCGAGAGGTGGCGGGTTCGTCTTTAGATGTCATTTGCCTAATCACCATTTCGTTGCATGATCACCATTGCAAGATAGTTGAATTCATTTCCCCCGGTTTCCCTAGCCTATCCCCGACTCCCTAACGTTTCCCTTTCTTGATTCAATATTAGCATAATTCTTAGTTTTTAGATTCTTAAAAGTGACAATTCAAAACCAAATCCTTGTTCGAACTAGATTGACTTTCAAACTCAATAACCACCGTTTCTTTGGGACGATCCCTTTGCTTACCGCTAGCCGGTAGTTGAGTGGTTTTATAAATATTGTTTGCATAGGTTATTTTCTATCAACGATGGAAAATACGCCTATCAAAATGGTGCCGTTGCCGGGGAATGGCATCGTTGTTTAATTTTCATTCTAGTTCGCTAGTCTAGTTCATTTTTCATTTTCTTTTTTTTTTAAAACCAAAAAAATGGAAAATTCTCTTATTGCTCAAAATGACGAATCGATTTCGCTTGATGATCTTCTCTTTCTCCATGATAATTTCCTAAGCTCTTTGAATTTTGAATCTCCAAAATCATTATTGATGAGGCTTGCTTTCATCAAATATCTTGAAATTCAAGAAGAGCTAAGAATAGATTCTTGTTTGAATTCATTTAAGGTCATGCCCCAACAAGTTATCAAAGGCTTTTTGGGAATTTCTAACCTATTGCAAGAGTCTATTAAGGAAGTATCATGGAGAAGAGAAGAGTTTGAGGCTACATTGCCACCTATGATGCATGACATTGAGGAGTTGAGTATTGGAGAGTTTGTTCCTACTCGTTCCTCTTTGAGTGAGTGCATCGATGATGGTGATGAAAATCTATTTGCTCCATTTTTCCTTGAAGTGCTTAAGTCGATTCAAATTGAGGAAAAAACGAGAATGTGCCAACCAAAAACTTTTAGAATTGAATGAAGGATCTTATGTTGAGATTTCTTGTGCTTTATGTGATGTGAGTGAAGTTGTTTGTGAATCTTTTGTTCCCACTCCCTTCCCTTATTCCCCTTTCCGAAAGAAGAAACTCAACATTTATCCTTGATTTCCTATTTCTTTTCCCTTTTTGTCCAAACTCCCGCCACTTGAGGATTCCTTTTCCTCCATTGATCCTATTAATTCTCCTTCACCAGAGGAGCATGAAGAAGGGAGTATTTCTTTTGTTTTTCCTTTTGATTTTTCTTATTTTTGGTTCCCTACCCTTGTAGGCATAAAGTTGCATTTTACTTTTTGCTTGCATCTCTTTTGACTCTTGCCTACTTGTTACTATTGGATATGTTTGCCATTGCATATGACAAACTATTGCGATAGTTGTTGGGGTATTTACTAGAGGTAAGAGGCGTCAAGCTAATGACGTAAAAAGAGCGCTTCTGGGGAGGCAACCCGTGGGTTGTTGGCCATTTGGCCCATGTATACTAATTTTCTTGATTTTTGAAGTTTTTGTGGCTCAAGCTTTCTTGATGTGGAAATATTTGCATCCATCTTTGCCATGTCCGGCTATTCCTATTGGTGAGTTCGTTCGTTATTACGGTTCTTTGCGGGACTTGCTCCCACGTCATCACCGGTAATATCCTTCTAACTCACATGCATTCTTTGGGTCGGGCATCTTTATTGCGGGGCATTGGTTGGATGGGTAGCTGTGCCCCTACTAGTTTCGATTTGGGCCTTGAGGACATGGCCTAATTCGAGTTTGGGGGGAGATTCTATTGTTTGCTACTTTGATTTCCGTGTGATGGATTGCTTGATTTTGTGAATATTTTGGATTTTGTGCATATTTCTTGATTAGTTTCATTGATTTTGTGAATATTTTCTTTCTTTTCTTTTACTTTTTACTTTCTTTTCTTTTCCTTGGTTTCCTTTTTCATTTCTTTTCTTTCTTTTTCCTTTTCGATCTTTGTCAAGGCAAGCTTTTCTAGATTTTTAGGCATTATTCTTGATTTGGGCAAATAAAATTGGAACTTGTAGACTAGAATGCTTTTATTCCTAATTGGTAGATGGTTGCACGGTTTTCAATGTCTTGGGTCGAATCTAGGATTTAGGTGTCAAGAAAGTTGGTTGAACTTTGGGTAGCATGCGTCTTGAACCCTTGGCTTGTGGTAAGATGGTGTCGATCTCTCTAGTGATTTGAAACCGGAGAGAATGGTATTTGCTCCCTTGTGAGATTCATGTTCAAATTTAGCCCAAACACATGGATCCTTACCCTTGTGAGATTCATGAAGGAAATAATGCCCTTGGTCCAAGTATGCATTCTATGTTAAGTTTAATAAATGCGGTTCAGTATTAATTAACAAGTTAATAATTCAGTGAGATCAAGTGAGCTGAATGCCTAGCTAGAGGCCGCTTCAGTTCAAGTGGAATTAATGATATTAATCCACAGCTTACTCTTGACTGAACCCGTAGGGTCACACAAATAGTACGTAAACGGATCAAGTATTTAATGGCATTAAATACTCCATCTATGGATATTCGGAATCGACGGATCTTGGTTTCAGTGGGAGCTGAGATCGTCACAGGCAAGAAATGAATACTCCGGAAACGATGATATTGCCGGAAACGGAAATATGGATCGTATCGGAAATACAAATATTATCCAAGTCGTAGATGTTGCCGGAAACGGAAACATGGTACGTATCGGGAAATATTATCGGAAATAGAAATATTACCGGAATCGGAAATATTGCCGGAAACGGAAATATTGTCTGAATCGGAAATATTATCGGAATCGGAAAATAATTCCGGAAACGGAAATTAATTCCGGAATCGGAAATGTTAAATATTGTTCGTATCGGGAATAAATTCCGGAATCGGAAATTTAATCGGAAGCGTATCGTACGAATAAGCATCGGACGAGGCCTGCCGGACGAGGGCCCAGCACGAAGCCAGGCCATCGCCCAGCAAGCCAAGCGCGCCACACGAACAGCCAAGGCCACGCCAGGCCCAGCGCAAGGCCAGGCCCAGCAGGCCGTGGCAGCGCGCACAGCGCGCGCAGTGGGCTGCGAGCATTGCTGCAGCTCGTGTGGGCTTGTAGCTCGCGTGGGCCGTACGGCCGTGTGGGCTGTGCGCGGGCATGGCCTGCACGCTTGCGGGTCATGCTCGCGTAAGTGTTTGTGTTCGCATACGAAACCTGAAACATGCAGAGTTCGTTTAATGATTAAATTCCTAATTCTATTTGATAAATTAATTAAATAAGAGTTTTATTATAATTCTAATTTAATTAATTCGTATCCTAATAGGATTCCAATTCTCTTTCCATACCCCTATAAATATGTGGCCTGGGTTCACAATTTATAACGAGTTATTCAAGTATTCAAAGTGAGTTTTGAGAGAAAAATTCAGTCACACATCTTGCTCAAAAGTGCCGAAAATTTATAGTACCTTAGGGGCGATTCTAGTTGGTCAATCTTAAGGCGGATCCGGACGTGCTGTGGACTATCTACGGAGGGACGACACTTGGAGTCCTAAAGACTTGTTCTTGTTCGGTTCGGGCGCAGCTAGGGAAGACACGCAACAAAGAGTATGCATCTAAATTATGCTATATGATTATGTGTAAATAATATGTATTCCTGGCTAAATGGTTTTTCCGCATGATTTATGAATTGTCATATGTATCATAACCTAACAATTCATGTACATATACATTCATTGAGTGGCATGGATCCTTAGCATTGACTTTCTTATCTCCCGAGTTTGACCATTTCCTTGCCGAGACCGCGACCGAACTACTTTAGGGGACGATAGAGGCATTTTTTTTCGGTGACTATTTTTCTTTTTTTAGTTTAGGACTTTATTTTCTATTTTTCTCATATGTTTTTGTTTGCATTTGCCCCCTTGCTAGCCATTTGAGCCTTGCCCCTTTATTTCTTATGCGCACATTACAAGCCTAATAGCCTTTGTTTTATTTTCACCCTTAGAAGTGATAGTGAAGCTTTGAGTTATGATGCTTGATGGTTTTGAATTATTATGCAAAGTTGAGGAATGATTGTTATTGGATTGAATGGCAAAGTTTGGGAAGTATGTTGTATATAATGAATAAATGATGCAAAGTAAATTTGTGAAAAAGCCAAAAATAGAGAAAAGTTTCATTTGAAACACAAAAAAAGGAGAAAATCAAATCAAGAAAAGTTCAAAAAGAGTTTTAGTTTAGTGTAGTTGTTGAATAAGCTGGGGTTACCCCAAATAAGTGGTATGAGTTTGTTTTTGGTTCGATTTGCTTGAGTTGAGTTCATTGATTACGCTTCACTTTAGGTATGAGCACCAAATCCCAAATTTGTTCCACACCTTACCCTAGCCTACGTTACACCCTAAAAAGCCCTCTTGACCCTTTTGAGTTGAGTTATTGTCGGTGGAGGGAGGATTTGGTCGAGTTTATGGAATGGGATTGTCATGCTAAGATGTCGGGTAGCCTAATCTTGTTTTTCCGACGCCTTCGCGGCGTCTCGAGACGCTATTCTCAAAGGTGGATAGGATCTAGAGATTTGACGTGGTATGCTCGGTTGAAGGGGAATTGATTAGTGCTTGCCCTTAGTTCTCTTAGCTTGACACTTGAATCTTCACTCGATTTAGGATATTGGTTAGCGTGCATTTGTTTATTTAGTTAGTAATATTAGCATTCTCTTGTACTCGTTCCATAATAAAGGCCTTTATCTTGAGTTTTGTAGTTTCATTTTTCGTTTTCTTTCGTTTTCCTATTTTCTTTTCCTTTCTTTTCTTTTTATTTTCTTTCTTATCCTTTTCTTCTTTTTCTTGGTTTGTTTTTCATTTTTAGGTCTTGCCTTGATTCAATTTTTGGAAGAGTTATGGATGTTTCTCTTTGGAAACCCTTGCGAGATCCCACTCGCCCTCATGAGCGATTGTGGGGTTCAAAGAGCTTGCTGCATGCGCTTAAATACAACCGTGATTCCTACGAAAGTGAGTTAGTGTGCATTCTTGTAGTTCTTATTTTCGTAATTTTGATTTTGAATAATTAAGCTCATTCTCCTCCCCATTTCTCATTCTAGCTTCGCTTGAGGACAAGCAAAGGTTTAGCTTGGGGGAGTTTGATGAGCGACATTTATGTCGCTCTTAGCTTAAGATTTTAGTTCATTTCATTAGAATTTTATTATTATTTTTGCTTAGTTTTATCTTTTTTAGTTCGTTTATCGCATTTTTGCATTAATCGTAATATTTTCTCATCTTGCGTAGATTTTTGGTCGTTTTTCTTAAACGTGCCTTTGTGCGCATTCTCATTGCGTAAGGGTCATTTTGAGTATTAACGTGTTTAATAGTGTGCCATTATGCTTGACGATGTTTAATATGATTTACGATTTGCAAATATGCGATACGAATTAATAATATGCTATGCGATTTAATAAGTGTGCTAGGCGATTTTGATAACTTGGCTATTCGTTGTTTGTTGAGTGCAGCGACGATATTCTTTGTGTAGCGACGGAGCAAGCCACGTGCATATGTGCAGCCAGCAACACACGCAGCACAAGAACAACAGCTACAGCCCTGCAGTTTTATACACAAGCAGCCACCAAGGAGCTAACACAGCTACACGAAGCATCTACCTAGCTGCTGTTGGTGAGCTTCGTTGCTGCTCACAAAGTGCACGAACAGCAGCCTCGTGGACTTATTTCCACGAGCATTTAAGTGCCTTGATAGCAGCCACAACCTAAAGCCATGCACGCAAATGGAACAGCAGCACAGCTCTTGTGCTCACCAAAAGGCTCCCTTGCAGTCCCTTGTAGCAGATACATCACAGCAGCAACTAAGGGGGTTAGCAAGGCACTTACAGCAGCCAAACACGAGCAAGAACAACAGCTAAACATTGAACAAACAGCAACCATAGCTGCTGTACTTACGCGCACTTTCAAGCTCTTGTTCGTGGCTTTACAGCAGCTATTTAAGCTCACCAACGAGCTCCTTTGCATTGCCTTGGTTGCAGTCTTGTAGCTCCATGATAACAGCAGCAAATAGCAAGAAGAACAGCAGCAAATAGCAGAAGAATCGCAGCCACAGCAACTCGCAAACAGCAGTGCAGTAGCTGTGCGACCACACAGATTTAGCGTGTGTGCGCACACTGCTGTGCGACCACACAGCTCTGCCCGTGCGACCACACAAATCTGCAAAAATGGATCAGGAACTCAGTGGTGTTTTGTGCGACACGCACGACTTCTTTCGTGCGACACACGGCTGCGCGGAGGATGTTTAAATATGAAAATCGCAGCATTGTTTTCACGTAATTTCATTTTCTAATTTTCATTTCTTAGGCTTAGCTTAGAATTCTAGAGAGAGAATTAGTTTAGGGCTTAGATTAGAAATTACGATTAGGATTCTTAGCTTCAACTCTTCAATTCTTAGTGAATTCAATCATCAAATTTCAGATTTCTTTTCTCTTTCCTTTGGCTTTGTTTCTTCATTTTTGTTCTTCAAGTTTGATGCAATTTTCTACAATTCAAGGTATAATTCTACTTTTCTTTTTGATTAGTTCTTTCATTCTTTAATTGCTTCATTAATTTCGTTTATGCTTTGATTTCATGCTTGAATTCTAGAATTAGTTTCACATTTTGAATTTCATTCATTTTTCCCCAATTTTTGTAGTTTGAATTTTCTGAATTTTATTGTTTCAATTAGCTTCATTAGTTCAATTAGTTTCATGATTAGGATTAATATTAGTTTAATGTTGATGTTAATCATGCTAATTGAGTAGTTTAGTCTAGAGGTTAGGGATGAAGCCTTGGCATTGAATTTGGGGAATTTTAGGGGAAATTCATGATTGATGTTGTGATTAAATGTGATTTAGTGCTAGGATTTTCCATGACCAATTGAGTAGTATACTACGTAGTTGCAATGCTAGTTGATTGGATTAGATTGGAATGTATGATTTAGGTTTGGCAAGACATTGTGAGCCTATTTTGTGCAAGAGAATGATAGTTCCTATTATATGCAAGCTTATCTAGTTTAGGATTATGCGAAAGCTTTCCATAGGCTAGGTTGCTTCGCATGCTCTATCCGAGAGGTGGCTAGCACGTCATTAGTTTTCATTCCCCTATTTTCTATGTCGTTGCATATTCATGAATGTCTTTACCTTGTTATTTCTTTGATTCGATTTCCATGCTAATTCCCGAAACTCTAGAGCTTCCTTATTTGTTGTTCCCTCCAGTTTTCATTAGCTTAATTCCAAAACAAATCATTTTCCATCGAACTAGCTTGTGAACGCATATATTGATAAGTCAGCATATCCATTCCTATGGGACGATCCCTATACTTGGCCGCTATAGTCCTATAGCCGGTTAGTTAGGTGTTTTATAAATATTGTTTGCATAGGTTATTTTCTATCACGACGGAAAAATACGCCTATCAGGATCTTGAAACTTGAAACTTGAACTTGTATATTGAAAAATGGAGTCTTGAATCTCAAAAGACTAAACTTTTAAAAGCTAGAAAGGTGTCATCTTTGATTACTCCATACTTGAAAGTGATTCTAGTTCAAAAAAGTGATTGCAAACAACTTTGAACATCCTTGAATCTGAAAGTTTGCATTTTGTATTTGGAAAAGTTTGGATTTGAAAAGATGTATGATTGTTGCAAGTGACATTTTTAGTAGTGAAATGCCAACTTGCTAATCATTTTTGAAATAGGAAAATCAACAAACATGATTGAATATGGTGGGATTCGGAATTACCTTATTTAGGTTAGGCAGAATTCCTTTTATAGCTCCCAATTGCTTAGAACTTGAAGTTTGTATGTGTTTTTGAAGGATTTTTTTATTTGAATTTGAGGCGTAATTTTTGTATTACGACGTTGTATATTGAATCTGCCTCCCAAATACTGGAAATTAGGGGGTTTTACAGGAAAAATGGCTGGAAAACGCCAGCCATTGCCAGCGCATCACGCCAAACCAGCGCCCAGCGCTGGTGACGTGGCATGAGTGCTGCCAAAACAAGGACGGGGCTCCGTCCTTGATTTGTCTTGTATTGATGTACCTTCGTACGAATAGTACGATGCTTGGCACGTAGTGTTTGCTTGGAGGTTAAGACTTGACTTTGCGTCTAAAAACAAGCCGTTTTGGGTTTTGAATTCCGGTTGTACGGCTTGCTCGATTTTGTTAGTCGGCGCCCGAATTTGACTTGCCTTATATAATTTTGAGTGGAAAAGGCTTAGTAAAACCAATGGAATGGTCTACTAGATGATATTGTACTTGGATTTTGAAATTGGTTTTTCAAAATTGTATTTTGTACCGAGTTCCGGGAGGGGAACGGCCTCGGGGATTGGATTTTAGATCTTGTATTTTGGAGATGTTCTTAGCAATTGGAATTTCCGCACGGAGTTGCTCCAACCGCCTAGTAAGGATAATGGTATCGTCATTATTCCAGAGGGGAGACACAAATTAGGTGTCTACAGAAGCCCCCACTTTGACTGAGCATTCGGTTAGGAAAGCGCAAGTCAAAGTATTTCGAAAGGGACAGAGAATGATCAAGATGTTCTGCAATCAAGACCATTCTTTGTACGCCGGTACCTGCACAAAACAGGCGTTAGGAAAAAGGATGGAGTCTACCTCCGTTCGGCTGTGACGACTCCGGTCCGTATTTGTACTACACTTCCGTCTTTGAATTTGGGACGGAGCTTGGCATCGAAAATTTTGAATCTTGAATTTTTGAATTTTGAATCTTGAATTTTTTGAATTTTGAATACCCGGGTTGATCCATTGGGGATGTGCTTTGCTGGGGGATAAGAGCTTTTGCTGGCCCTTAAGATTTTGAAATTTCGGCTGACTTTCCTGGAGCTTGGGTCCGTTGGGAGTCGAACGCCTGAGTCATTGTATTTTTTGGACTTTTTATTCTTGAAATATTCATCTGTTTGTACTTGGAGATACGGGTGTATACCCGCATTTTCGAAAGATGGCCTAATGCGACATTTGATGCTTGGTGCGGAAGACCGTAGTAGTAAAGGACGTGCAATCAGCACAGGAGACCGCGCGCAGCAGATTCTACGCGTGCAGCAGGCAGCGTCCAGCGCGGGCCTCGGCGTCTGGCGCGGGGTTGAGCTATAAAAGTTCCCCTTGCCGTGCCATTTTGCGGCACACTCTCTTGAATTCTGCTCTTCTCTCTCAAAGGTCGATTATGCTCTTCCCTTGGTCTTGTTCTTGCCTTGTCCATGTAAGTATTTCATGTTTTTGCTTATGAAATAACTCTAGGATTTCATGTAGTTTTGATTTCTTGTACTTTGAGATACTTGTTAGTATGATGCTTGCATGATAGTAGGCTTCTTGAATCTTGTAGAAAATTGTTTGATAGCCAGTCGAAGTTGAACTGTTGGAACTTGTAGTTTTGAATTTTTTTTGAAAATTTTGTTGAATGTTGTACCTGGTATTTGTAGATAGTGGTCTCATTGGTGACCTTGCGGGGTCTCAAGAAAGCATAGGCTAGGCTGCCTAGATGTTGTTGTAGAGTTTTGGAATGCCGGCTTCGGCATGGGTAGCCTAGGCGTTGGTGTTGAACTTGTGTACCTGCTTCGGCGCGGATAGCCTAGGCGTTGGTGTAGAACTTGTATACCTGCTTCGGCATCGATTGCCTAGGCGTTGGTGTAGAACTTGTATACCTGCTTCGGCATGGATAGCCTAGGCGTTGGTGTAGAACTTGTATACCTTCTTCGGCGTGGAGAGCCTAGGAGTTGGTGTAGAACTTGAATTTTGAAGTAGAGGTCCCAGGCTGAATTAGTACTGTCACTGGGGATTTTTGAATTCTTGACTTTGTACCGGCTAGTATAGGATAGCCTCTGAATTTTGATTTTTGCACGGGCTAGTATAGGATAGCCCCCAGTTTAGAATTTTGAAACTTTGTACTCTACATGATTTAGTATGCCTCGTCATATCGGAGGAAGCTCGCCGAATCTTCGGTGGTTCGAGCTGCTAAGGAGGACGCTTCGGACGATGAAGCGGCTGCGGTAAATGCTCCGGATGGGGGTATGATTCCCCGGAGAGCACCCACTTTTGTTGGTACTGGTTGGAGTCCTTCCGATCTAGTATTTTGATCGGAGTTTCACTTGTCTCAGCGGCCTCGCGCTGGCTTGGTGAGTCTTGTACAGTTCTTGAATTTGTATTTTGTACTTGTATAGGTTTTGAGCTGATTCGTTCATCTGTAGGCTGACGGAGAGCCGTTTCGCACCTTCTGGTCTTTGGCGGAGCTTCAGAAGGCTTTTGCAGCCATCCGTGCTGACAAGGAGGCTATGGAGATCTGGTTGCAGACGGGCCTGGTTGACTTCTAGCGTGCCATGGGAGGTACTTCGAGGAGAACGGGGATCAAATCCCGGCGATGGGCTTTGTTAGAGCGGTGGTGGGATACCACCACCACTTTTCATAGCATGGGGGGGGAGATACCATTACCCCTTTTGAGTTTGTCATGATTACAGGTCTTCCTTTTTCTGAAAGGAATGTGACCTTTGATTCGGAGTGACGTGGCGCTCGGCCGCTGCCAGGGCCTTGCTCGCCCTGTTGTTGACTTGTCAGAGGACGACACCATGCTTCCGTGACGGTGATTGTGGATGCTATCCGTGGTGCGGGTGTGTCATGCAGAGCAGAGGGTAGGCATTCCTCTTAGCTTTGTGTGAGCAGAGTGATGGCCCGAGAAGGAACAGTCGGGTGCATATTAGATTCCTGTCAGTTCTGCGAGACTTGAGGGCTGTTTCGAGCTACAACTGGGGTGGTTGGCTTATAGCCACCTCTTGTATGAGATGAAGCAGGGCCTCCGAACTGCCCGGGGTGCGACCCGAGCATGGCTGCTCTGTGGAGTGTGCTGGAGGTATGAAGACTCCTGTACTTTGTGCCTTGTACTTGTATGTTTGCATTTGAACTTGACTGATGTTTTCCTTGCTTTTGATGATTTGGATATATGAGCACTTTCCGACTTTGGCGCCGGATCGTACTGGAGATGCGGCTTACCGTATGCGGCTCTTAGATAGGAGCGGTGCGCAGGAGGGTGCTCTGGCGGCCTCCCGTAGAGATTGGAGAGTTAACTGCTAATGAGGTAATATTTTTGTACTGTTTTTCTCTTGTGATTTGTATTTGTGCGTGCCTGAGTGTCTGCTTTGCAGTCTCGGCTGCTCGCGCCCATTTCTTCTCTGGACGGCGGCTTAATTTTGCTCCCAAGGGTGTATGCCACATGTGGTATTGGGGGAGCGAGTGTCCC